>NW_022196891.1:91843179-91919690 GCF_008632895.1 Mastomys coucha | reverse complement strand
GAATGGGATTGCTAAATTCTCTGTGTCTATAGAGCTCAGAGCTTGCTAGATGGGGTTGTTAAAATTGGCTGTGAGGGGCAGATCCTGTCCCAGCTATCCAGTTGGAAGTGACCACAGATGGGACTATCAGTAAGATATGGCTAGTGATTTTCAGGTTCTGAGGAAACATTCCTCTTCTCACAGCCATGTTCAAGTCTAAGGAAGAAATTACCACAGTAGTATCTAGTCTCTGGGTTATATCAGATTAGACTGAGGTGAAGACCTTCGTGGGAGCTGAAGTTTGATTTTGAGCAGTCTGGTTTCTGCTGGGGTATCCTAAGCCTCCAAGGGCAGACACCTGGCTGCTACCTGAGCTCTGTGTAGCATTTCCTCTTCTCCAGGTTCACTGTTGCTCACTGGTATTTCAGTAAAGGCCCAGTACAAATATAGAATGTATAATTTTCACATCATTCCTGGGCAAATCCCAGGTGCACTCTATTAGTAGAGTTCCAAGGATGCCATTTTCAACCATGAGAAAGACATATGACATGGTAGTACTTAGCTTAGGGCCCTATTAATAGAATCCTAATTATAGAGCTGCAAATTTAACTCATAGCAATGATTACTGTCAGAATCAAAGGCATCAGGCATCAATATTGATAGAATTGTGTAAGCCCCATAAACAGAGGTTGAACACTTGTGCCCATCCCCTGTGCAGTGGTCTGCTGTTAACTATTGCATTAATGTCCCTTCCAATTTGCTAGATCAAAATGACTTTATTTCTCGGTGTCCTCCTCACCCACACTGAAACTTTTGCTCAGCCATCTCTGAATGGGTATGACTGGCACATAAAGGACCCTAAACAATATCTTTGAGGAAGGACCCGGGGGCTCTGAGAGATGCATGGGTTCAGGCCAGGACCCTTGCTCTACATAGAAGCCTTTGGCTTTGTCAGTAGCTTTCTTTTGTGTCCCTTTCAGAAAGCTCTGAGCAAATAGGGATGCTTGGAGAAAGGGGAGTAAGCTGGGGATTGTGTGCAGGACAAAAGGCTGCCACCCCACCCACTGTGAGTCCAAGGAGGAAGTCTGAAGAGAGTGAAACAAGACAGCATGTGCTAAGCTGACAGCTGCCATGTTCCTGGTTTCCTGGGCACCTCTGCTCTACAGAATGCAAAATGTTTGTCTATCCTTCCTTCCTTCTCTCTTCTTGCAATTGTATGGAAAGTCAGGGGAGATGTTCATGAAACATTCTATCCGACAGGGATTCTCCTTAATTAGGAAAGTAAACAACTCAAAATAACTTCAAGAAATAGCTGAAGCTGACCAGATTCACCAGCAAAAAAAAAAACTGTCTGGAAGAGGTTTAGATCAGAATTGCTTGGAATGACACTCTCCAACCTGTTAAGCTGCTTTCAGGCTGGGTAGTGTTTCCCAGCTTTTGTGAACTATCACCCTTGAGTTATTTCTGTTCTTGCAAGTAACTCCTCACCCTTACTCTTGTAACTAAACCCTGAAAATATCATTGGTTCATCAAGTTGGACTTTGTGATATCCATATTTTGGTCTGTCATTGGGATTCCTTTCCCAATGAGTAGTGCCTGTTGTGTCTCCCCAGGAAAAGTCTTGTCACACAACAAGACTGCAGCTGGAATAATAGGTTCTTAAAGAAAGTCATGAGAGGGTAAAATCCAGTGGTTAAAAGCCCACATCAGGATTTATGGAGATCTAGATACAAATCCAAGCTCTCTGCTTTGTAGCAAAGGAACTCTGTCATTAATTCTTTTGAACCTCACTCAGTTTGTTCATATGTAAAATGGACATACTAATTCTTACCTGATAAGAGTTGCTGAAACATAACTGGAAAGAAACTCAGCTCAGGGCTTAGTACACAGAAGCTGACTAGTTTACAGTAGACAGACTTGCTTGCCAGGAGTGAGGCCTAGCATGGATGATTGGAGAGTCCTACTGCAGTGACTTGTCAGAACTTCTCAGCCCCAGGGCAAACATTTGGTGATTGAGTAGCCTTCCTGCTAGACAGGCTTTGGTGAGACTTCCAGACGTGTAGAATGAAGGATAAAGAAAGCAGTTCACCCTAGGACAAGCTACATGATTAGGCCTGGCAAAACCTAGGTGGATCCTGCTCTGAGAGAATAATCCCCAGGACAAAGTTGGATTCAGCTCAGAAAATGTTTGTGTTCTATGGAGAAACAGAAGTTAGTCTAATGTTAGAAGCAAAAGAACAGATTCTTTCACTTTAGAAAAGAGCTCCAAAGATGAGATGACCAAACCTGGATTTCAGAACTTCTTTGTTACTAAGCTTATGTGAATTTGAGTAGACCATCCAACCTTTCAAGTCCCGGCTACCTTCTTCAGCAAATACATATATATGGCTTTAGAGTCCCCTATAGCAGTGAAATCCATTTAAAGTTATAAGAAGGCTTCTGATGTTGCTTGATAGTATCAGCCTTCTCCTCACCAGTCCTGCTCCACCTCTCCCATAGGTCCCAACTATTGTCTTTGTTGCTTGTTCACCAACCCCAGAACAATCAAGCTGGGAACAATCTGATTAAACAAAGTCCATTGATGCTATGTCTCCTTCCAGAGTAAGAGACAATACTCAGTGGGCAGCACTAGCTTTTGCATGGAATACAGAAGAGTAGGAGTGCAGTGTCTGGTTGGGATACCTTGGCATCAGATCCACAACTTTTTCTCCACCTTGAAGCCTAAAGAACTTTCTAAAAGCTGAGACAAAATTGGGATAGACCAGGAGGGCTCAGAATTCCAGGTTCATCCTCTCTGCCTTGAATCTCACTGGAGAGAAGGTATGCTCACAGGAAGGAAAGAAAAAGCTAGATATTCCAACAGCTAGGGCCTTTTCACTTGAATATCATTGATTATGCAAATGATATACACATGTAGTTCATCTCAGCTAAAATGTTTGTGATTCTGTCTCCAATGTCCCCATCTTCCCTTGATTAGCCATATGACCAGAGAAAATATATGGAGCATTTTCATATGCAGCAGAATATAAAACAATCCCAATTCTTCTTGAACATCTTAAAATGTTCAGCTTAAGATTAATGAGCTGAGAGAAACAAAAGGAACTCAGACCTCCGAAAGAAAAACATAACAGCATAAGAGTGCCTAAAACAACACTAGTAGTGACGATGCCAAGAGCAACAGCTGCCATTCATGGAGCTCTTTTAAGCTCTACACAAGGCTCTATCAGATATTTTACATCTTTCAAACACTCACAGAAATATGGCAAGATGGACAATTGTGATCCAGCTGAGGAAACTGCTCCCAACATCACATAGTTCATGTGGAGCAGAGCTGTGTGACACCACAGTATTGTGGTTGGCTTGGGTGCACACATCCAGAGAGAACAGTGTTGGTTGGTTAATTCTGCAAAGCCGCAGACATAGAGCCTCACTTCCTGCAGTTCTGCCCTAGGGAGGGCCAGCACAGCTTGTTTGCTCTCACTGGTGACTAATGTAGCTGGATGCCAAAGTCCATCAGTGTTAGATTAGATGGGCTCAGCTGGGCCAGTCTCCCAATTTTTTTTTCCCATGACTCAGGACTGGGGGGAGGGGATAAGAGTGTCTTCCTTTATCTGACCTTGCAAACATGTCACTAAAAGGAAGCATGATCTGACAGTGTCACTACCTGCAGGAAACCCGGGAAAAGTAGGATTTGAGGGAAGTCTCAAAGATGTCCACAATCACAGAAAACTCTTTTGTAACAATTACTATTAAGTCATTTTTATATGCTATCTTTTCAGTCCTTATGACAAATATCCAAAGTGTTGCTACCTTATTCCACGAAACAAAAGAAAAAGGCCACATTTTGTGACTGTGCCAAGTTCTGCCTTACATGTTTCACATGAATCATTTCCTTGATTGTTTTGTCCATTAGCATTTACCATCCACACATGGGGATCATGTTCACCTCTGGCTTATGTCTGTCTTCCCACACTAAATATAATCTCCATTAGGATAAGTACTTTGACAGTTTTAGTCACTACTATATTACCTAGCTCCTGAGACATCTATTGCTGTGATGGGGCACCATGACCAAGGCAACATCAAAAGAATTTATTGGGCTTTATAGTTCCTGAGGGTTAGAGTTCATGACTATAATGGCAGGGAACATGGTAGCAGGCAGGCAGGCAGCAGGAAGATGGAGCAGTATCTGAGAAGTTACATCTTAAATACAAGGCAGAGAGGAGAGGTGAGGAAGACAGAGAGAGAAAGAGAAAGACAGAGAGACACAGACAGAGACAGAGAGGACACGGCATAAGCTTTTGAAATCTAAGGCCCATTCCCTGTGACATACCTCTTCCAAAAAAGCCACACCAACGAATTCTTCCCAACTGGTTTCACAAACTAGGAACCAAGCATTCAAATATATGTGAGTCTATGGGAGGCATTCTCATCCAAACCACCACAACATTCCATAAATACTATCCAATAACAAATTGTAATTTTATGGAGCAAGGATAAGAATCACCTTTGCTTTACAGGACAGGTCACTGAAGATCAGAGATCACATTGCTGCTAGGTTGTATTCAGAAACACATGAAACCACAGTTTCCTTTATGTCTCACCCTAAAGGGAAGGGGCTGGAGCAGCTGGTCTTTGGAAGTCCCTTCTGATAGAGACACTTGTCCATGTGCCTGCTCATAGGCAAGCAAGACCTAATTGCCTAAAGGACATGTATGTATGTGGTGGGCACTTTCCTGGGGATGTGGCTTTTATACATTGGCACCTTGGTTTGTAGTGAATTCTACAGAGCATATTTGGATGGATCATCTGGATGCTATGAGCTTGAATTATCATCTCCAACCTCCTGCCTTAAGGCATAGTTCCCTGGTTTTCACCTTCCTATAAAAAGTCCAGAGTTTCAAGACTCACTCTTGGACTATGAACAGCCAGCAGAACACCACCTTTTATGCCTCAAACAGGGGTCACTAGGATTGAAGTGCACAAACAGCACAAAAGATGCAAAAAATAAATATGTGATTAGTTTCCCTTTTCAGAAGGGTTCTGGGAGAGTGGAAGCCCTTTTCCTGAGGCCTGGTGGGGGTCTGGATAGAGATGAAACCCTTTGCCTACATCTGTCATGACTGAGCAGGAGGACATACATATTGGGGGTATCTTTAAGTATGACTTATTCCTTGTGCCAAGGAAATGTCTCTTTTCCCAGCTTTGGGAAGACCGGTCCTCTAAACCCAAGGGGTCTATAAAACAACAAAACAAACAGTGAGTTTGGTGGCAGGAGTCTGGGCAAGGAGCCAGTTTCATTACAGTGATTTGGCAAGTGAGCTTTGGAGCTGGTACCCCACCTCTGAGATACAGGCTCTGGGGAGGTCAGAGAACATCTGTGGGCCCACCACTACTCCATATCTCAGCATTTCTGGGATGCCAGGGGACCAAGTCAGATATCTCTAGTGTCAGAATAACCACTAGGGACTCTGGAACTACCACCCAGCTCCTATTCCTGGCTGTTTACAGGATCAAGGATTCACGCAGGGAAAGAAGTGAATCATTTCCACCCTGAGGAACCAGTGGCTATTGTTCTTGTTCAGTAGTATTGGCAAGGAATAAAGTCATGTTTCCCAGATTTTCATGCAACTAGGCCTTCCCAGCTGCCACAGTGACCACACAAAACAAAGGGAGCCAAGGAGCAGGTTAGGAACTTGGGTGTTATGGAGGAAGTCTGTGTGAATGTCAGTATGGCCATGTGAGGCAAAGGGTGTATAAATGTGAACATGTTACTTTTATTAAACCTCTGAGCATTAACTCTGGGAAGGAATCCCGATCAACTCTTCGGTGTCTTGGCTTTGCTTGAGGAATCAACTGTGAGATTACAAGAAGATATGGTAGGGATGTCAGGGTTTCTGGTAGGCTGGACACTAGATACCATACCTTGGTGTATTCTTTGGAAAACATAGAAACAATTTGCCTTATAAATACGCTTTATAAGTGGCCCTCTCTAGAAATTGAGCAGTCTCGGTGAATTTGTAAAAATGTCCCAGGAGTCAAAAAGTAAAAGGCTGCTAGAGTACTAGAGAAACAGTGGTTATCTGGATTCTGCACCTGCCTACTGCAAAGTTTTCATTTGATCTAAGTGAGACAGATGTCTATGTGTGCTATTCCAGGGTCTCTAGGAAATACAGGAAGTACTTCCCCCACCCACCCCGCCTTATTAGCTAACATCTCAGAGCACCTCTACTCCTTCTCCCAAATATTACCCAGAAATCATTCTCTTCCTGTAATTCAGTTGGAGTTCTTCTGTTTCCATGACTTCTCATCCACTGCCAGCCAATGGATCTGCCCAACTATCATGAGAGCTGTTTTCTATAAGAGCTTCATCCATAGGAGTCAATCTTGGCATCTGATTCTATTCCAATTATTGCAATAGGATTTGGCACAGTACAGCCCAGTATATTTGAGGTGAGCTTACTAATGTGAGGTATTTTATTTGGTAGTGGGGTCAGATGTTTTGGGTGTGTGGCAACAATGGTTGAAGTGACAGGGTAAAGCGTATGTCACAAACACTAGGCAATAGACATGTTTTCTAAGAGGCTAGGGGCAGAGAAACAGCAGTACTCACTCCTAGTTACAGCCTCAGTTTCAAAGGACTAGAGGGTTGAAGCAGAAAGCCACCTTAGCTTCTGCAAGAGCATATGGAAAGACCCAACAAGCAGCTGAAAGAGTCAGATGCAGATATTTGCATCCAACCAATGGACAGAAGAAGCTGACCCCTGTTGTTGAATTAGGGAAGGCTGAGGAGAAGGGCGACCCTGTAGGAGGACCAGCAGTCTCAATTAATCTGGACCCCCGAGATCTCTCAAGCACTGGACCACCAAACAGACAGCATACACCAGCTGATATAAGGCCTCCAACACACATAGAGTAGAGGACTTCCAGATCTGTGCTTATTCAGAGATAATGCACCTAACCCTCAAGAGACTGGAGGCTCCAGAGAATTTAGAGGTCAGGTTGGGTGGGGGCTGGGGACATTCACGTGGAGACAGGGAGGTGAGAAGCAGGTATGGGATGTGGAACAGTCAGAGGGTGGATGGGAGGGAATAAGATATGGAATGTAAAAAATAAAAAATAAAAAAGGACAAAGGGTAGGATGTGAAGTGGTAGGTTGAGCAGGTGGACTGAGTTCCAGGCACTGTGAATGGTGGGAGGCTCATGAGCAGCAGCATCCTGAAACTTGAGTCAGTCCCTGCCCCACACACTCCTGTTTTCCCTGATTCAGCACAGTCCCTTACTCTAAGACCTATTACCTTAGACTGTATACTCCACTCTTCCTTGGAATCAGAAAGATATCTGAAATGAGTATCCAGTTTCTGCCCCAACTCTTTCTCTACTTGTATGAACATTAACTCCCAGTGTGTCTTTTTTTTTTTCTGGATTTTCACAGCCTGCTCTAACCAGGAGGACATCACCATAGAGTACATTGTTCAGGCTCTAGGACACCATACATCCCATCCCCTGTGTCTTGCCCCAGGACCCCCAGCACCTTAGCCCTGCCCTGCATATATCTAATACCTCTCCCTGACAGTGAAAAACTTTCAGCCATGTTCCTGAAACATAGCAGTCTCAACCCAGCTTGAACTACAAAGTCCATATGTAAGGCACGCTGACAATCTGTCTTTGCTCCCATTCTCTGCTGTAGCCTGTCTTCCATTGTCACATTGTCTTAGTTACTGGTCTATTGCTGTGAGGAGACACCATGATCAAGGCATCTCATCAAAGGAGTCCTTTAATTGGCAGTTTCAGAGGGTTAGTCCATGATCATGTCAGTAAGTATGGCAGCAGACGGGCAAGCAGGGTGCTGGAACAATGGCTGAGAGCTTGCATCTTATGCTTAAGATGGAGGCAGAAAGAAAGACTGTCTGGGAAAAGCCCACCCCCAGTGACAGACCTTCTCCAACAAGGCAACACCTCCGAATCCTTCCTAAACAGCCCACAAACTAGGGACCAAGCATTCAAATGTATAAGCCTATGGGGGCCATTCTCATCTATACCATCGCATACATGTTCCATTGAAGGAATCAGAGTCTTCCATAACAGTGACAGTATGGGAGAGATTCTATAGCTAGATGGAGGGCTAAAGTTTGGGTTAGATTAGAGTTAGTCTTTCTACTGTATCTCTTACTGGATATATCTATTGACTAGGTATTCCCTCAAGTAGGATAGTTTGGTTATAACAACTCCTTCCCTATGTTATGAGAAAAGCCGTTTCTGTAGCAGCAACATATCAACCTTTGGGACTACAATGACTAAGCCTAACTCATTCATTCTACAGCTTGATGGCTAAGCATGTCAACAAGTGAGAATCAAGTCTGGGATCAGCCATAAACTTGGCAAATTTCTTCATCATTCTTGCCTTTATGTCTCATCTGCAAAGTGGAGTGGATAACAGTACCCACCTCAGAGTAGCTACATCAGAGTTCAAGGAGTTAGTAGAAGCAAAGGTCTTAAAATAGTAACTAGAACATAAAAGGTGCTAAGTATTGCATTATCTGGGGAACTCTCTTTATTTTTTGATTTGCTCTTTTTCCTTGGGTTTTCAGCCTTGCAGAAATACATTTAACATAGCATGATTGCCACATCCTTGATGCCCTTGTGTATCTCATACTTGGTTTCTTAACTCTCTGTTATGATATTATCTCCCTCATAAAGTGGAGTCAACACTGCTCATGATCTGGAAGCTGTTCTTCTGCTTCTATGGTGATGACTAATTGATTTTGCCAAAGCTTGTAACATACAATTGGCTGGGCTCTAATCCTAAATCCTTTCCTTGAGTTCCTCTTTGGGCTCAGAGCCATACCAGGCTCTAATTCACCCTTTTAAAGCACTCTTCCTCTTTTATGAGACTTTGAAGACTAATCCCACACCCATTGCTTGAGCTGTTGCACCCTGAGTTGAAGCTTTGCCTGTCTTTCCCATCCTGTAAAGAACAGTTCTTAGTCCTGCATGTACTATATCTCAGCTTTGAGATCTCAGTTCTACTCTTCCTGTGTTCCACCTGCTGGTGCACCAGAAGAGGAGGGCTTGGTTTTTTGGGCTTCCTATGTGTATGAGCACCTAAAATCACATTGTGGCTATGCCCCTTTTAGTGAGTTCACTTCCTCTTCACTTCCCCACTCAGGGACATCCTGTTCCTACCAGCCTCTGTAGATGAGGACTGGACCGTCTGGGAGACGCCGGACCAGGCAGGGAAGAAGTGACTAGCTCTGACGCACCCAGATTCCCTCCTCTTGCTTGACTCTTAGCTATTTTTTCTTTATTTTCCTTCCTGTGTTGAAAGAGCTATAGAGCCTGACCCATGCTAGAATTTCCTGGGGACATTCCATAAATTCTTCATGGGCTTTTTCTCTAGAGAGGGTGGGGATTAGTGACTGGGTAAGTGGGAATTCGTTAGGAACCAGGTATGGGTATCAAGTACCTCAAAGGAGTGTGGGTGGAGGGAAGGGTGATCTGCTCAGAGGAAATGGGGCTATCATGATGTCATAGAAGCAGCCAAAGGCACAGCATCTCATAGTAAAAAAGTCATAGACAACTCACAAGCTGGGACACGAAGTGTGCAGCTATGCCTGCAGCCTTGCCCTTGAACCTGCTACCTCCACAGTAACTAGTCTGCTAAGGATCCTACAAGGCCCAGAGAACTTCTTGGACCACTATGTGTGTGGGGGTGGGGGGATGCCAAGCAATCCCAGATATGTAATGAGCAAGATGCTTGAATACTAGGGGGTCAGTAGATGTTCCCTTGAGGTCTGAGTAGGCCATTCTTCTTTTACCTAGTAATACTGATTTCTTAATTTCGGTCCAAAGCCAGAGAAAGTAGAAACAGTAGCCTTTGACTGAATGAACTCTGTAGCAAGTCTGGACCTGAAAATCACTCAGCCTCCATACCCCAGTTCTACAGCTGCTTCTTGAAGTTAAAAAGAGTGCCAAGTTTGGGGGTCAAGGCAAGAAACAACTAGCATAATTTCTTTATTGGGATCAGTTTTTCTATTTCTCTGAGCATCAGTGGAATAGTGAGGGTAGTGGGCTAGATGATCTCAAGGCTTTTCAGAAGATTGCCCTATTTTACAGGGATGGTTCTAGTTTGTTAGGCTTAACCTACAGTGAAACTTTGGTTAAAGAGAATTAGTATAAATAGACCATCCTTTGATAGGACTGCCAAAAGAGTAAAGGAGATGGAGTCCACACCAGCAACTGGAAGTGAGGAAACAATGGGTAAGTGCCACATCAGCATAGCAGCCACTTCTGCCACCCCACAGACAATCTCTGTACAATTTTAGAGAAAGGCACTGCTTTTGGTAGACATATTAGAAATAGAAGCCTCATAGGACAGATGTCTAAGAACATGGCACATGGCCTGCAGAGGATTGCTTAGGTGATATTGCTCAGGTTCCATGTGTCAGGCAAATGTACCCAGCTGGATAATCTGAGCCTAGCTGACCAAGGAGGTAGACAGATTCCAGCAATCTAAGCAGAGATGTGATCAGCAAAATATACTACTTTTCAACCTCAGAAAGTAACTCCTCTCTCAGTGAACAAATCCCAGGGAATGACTTCTGCCTGCCCCAGCTTAGGCAAGCAACCTTGTTTGCCCTCTCTTCCACATGCTGAAGCCAAGTCAGGTCCATAGCTGTGGGGCAGAATATTGGTGCAAGACAGAAACAAACAGGAACATTTCCCAAGAGCAAAAAAAGGGTCAAAGGGATTTGGAATTCCAAAGACCAGAGAAGTCTGGAAGGTTCTCTATCTTCTCATAATTCGAACTAGTTATTCCCACCTTCTCTAGAGCAACTCTGAACAAGAAGAAAATGGAAATTCTTCTTCAGATCCTCTCCCATCTATCTTCTTCCACACTCTCTAACAACAACCTCCCAGGGCTCTAAATGGATTAGGAGAAGGAAGCCTGGTAATGTCAACATCAAAGGGTGAGGTGCAGCAAAATCTTGTCTGTGTCTTGATACACAGATGCTAGGACTAGTGAGGGGTTACAGGAGAGTAAGCTTGGGAAAAGGGGATTAGTAGGGACTAAGAAAGTAGCTGCTATAATCCCACATAATGAACCAGACTGCGCTCTCTCTCCACACCCTAAGCACTCAACAAGTAGGTACAAGCTACTGGCTTCGGCCTCCCTCACCAGAGGGCCCCATTGTTGCCAGTCCCAGACAGCCTGTTCCCTCCAGCTTGTAGGGTTGCCCAAGGAGTCCTGAAAGATGTTGCCTTCCTCCTGGCTGCTAAGATTTGGGTAAGAAAGTGGGGAGGGCACTCTACAACTACTGGAAAGATAAGTAAATGGCCTTGCCCCTAGGCACCAATCATGTACCTGAGGCCAGCATCCACCACTAGGATCCAAAACTTGCTCTAACTAACTTCTTTCAGTTTATAAACAGCATCTAGGTCATAGGTAGGAGTTGTAGTACATATGGTTTACAATGTAGACAATAAACAACAACAAAAGTTCTACTTGATTTGGGAATTTAAAGTTTTTCTTTTTAAGAAAAATAGCTTCCCAATACCTCAATGTCTGGCAACATTGAAATACATTTGTATTTCCTAGGTATTCACTGATGGGTGGCTGGAGAAAGCAACTTAAATCTAAACCACAAAATAGATCCCTATGCTCTTTTCCACTCCATTCTCTTCCCTAAAGAAAAAAAGAAGCTGCAGTTAAATCTCCATGGACTACTACCTTCAAGATGAGTCCCTTAACTGAAGACGCCAGGCCCCCAACTCTTACCTTCTTCAGCTTGCCACTCTTAGTCCCCACAAAAACCACACTGTAGCCATTGTAAACATAGGAGGCCACAGAGGTCAGGCGGTCCCTGCTGGTGGTGTACAGAGTCAGTCCCTCCACAGGAGTAGAGCCTCCCAGAGGCTGGTTGATGTCCAGGCCACAGAAGTTATCATCTATGGGGACTGGCTGGAAGGACAGGAGAGAACTGGAGTAAATCACATTGAAAGAATAGCAGGGTCACTTCAGACTACCCACCCACTGCTGAGGATACCAGGCCTCAGAGAGGCTCAGGTCTGGAATGAAGGGTTTAACATGTTAGAAGACAAAGCTGGCTCACAAGACCAGACTGTGAATGATTAGCCATCTCTACTCTCTCAGAATCATGTGTCCACTTTTTACCTTTCTTCCAGGAAAGCCAAGCTCAAGTCATAAAGCTGACTACTTGAACTCACCTTCTGGTTCTTTTCAAGTCCCCTTATTCCATGTCAGTCTGTGAAGATCTATTTTAAACAGTATTCCCTCAAAGGATATTCAGCCTAGGGGCAACATTGTAAGATCCTACAGGCCTAGAGGTTTCCTGTTTGTTCTTTGAGCAAGTTAGTGTTTCTTGAGCTGTAGAGTTTTTTCCTTGAGGCATGAGGAATTTTAAGCCACTAAACTATAACTACTACCTGCCATCCCGAGGACACATGCTAAGCATCATGATAATATTGGATACCATCTTTTCCTTTGGGATTTCTTTTCTCCCTCACCCCCTCTTTCTTTGTAGCTCTGGGAGGTGAACCTGGGGTCTTCTGCATTTTTGCATGCTAGGTAAGTCCTCTGTCACAAAGCTATTTCCTCAGTTCTTTTTTTAACTTTTTATTTTGAGGCAGGGTCTCACTAAATTGCCGGGGCAGAGCTTGAACATGTAATCCTCCTTAGTTTTCCTCCCCCGTAGCTGAGATTACAGGCCTGTACCACCAAGCTGTGATGGAAAATTTAATCTACATTAGGTTTTTCATTTGGAATGATATATCCCCCACCACTTTGGAAAGAATTATAGAGGATTAAATGAAACAGTGTATGTAAAAGACTTTTATCGATGTGTGTCACTATCTCTTGTACATTATAGGCATTCAAAGATATTTCTTCTTATATCAGCCTTTGAAGAGATTAGTGGTGGGCAAGGAAGAACTGAGTCACTTTGAAAGAAGGCTGTCTTGAATAAGACAGAGAATGAGAATGTACAGAGAGTAAGAAGACTCATTCCCATCCTACCCCATGTCCTGGCTGAGTCCACTGGGGGCTACAACATCTTCTTTTGGAGCTGTCAAAGGAAGAATTGGTTGGATAGTGTTGTGCTTTGAATGTGAATCTTTCCCACCCCATCACACGCACACTATAGGCTTATATATTTGAATGTTTGGTTCTCAGTTGGTGAACTGTTCAGGAAGGATTAGGAAGTGTGACATTGGAGGAGGTATGTCACCGGAGGTGGGCTTTCAAGTTTCAAAAGACCACAGAAGGTCCAGCCAGTCTCTCCCATCCTCTCTCCCTGCCTTTCTCCCTCCCTCATTCCCTCTCTCTGAGTGGGGAGAGGAAAGATGGGAGGGAACTGCATGACTCTTGAAGAAAAGAGTTGCATAGAGCCTGGCATGAGACTGTGCCTTGATGCTCCAAGACTTGCCAGCTAACTGCCTAGCATGAAATCTTGCAGTAAGGCCACAGATTCTGGACCAGAAAAGACTCTGAGTGCTGGGGGAGCTGTTGCATCCTGGTCTGGAAAAAGCTTCCCAGAAAACAGAAGATATAGCTGTGAGCAGAACAGAAGCTTCCTTCAACCTTGATTTTTTTTTTTTAACCTTCTTTGGGGAGGAGAAAGATGATGGCTCATTTCCTCAGAATAACTGGTTAATAAATTAGCATACATTTTTTCCCAGTCTTGTGTTCCCTCCTCAGTTCTGAGAGGAACCAGGACATGTCTTTGGGACCTTGGTACTTGTGGACAGCTGCTACTCCTACTACTGGCAAGAACGATGGTTCTAAACACAAGCATGAACACTCATAGGAAAGAACACCAAGATTTAGAGTAAGAATGACCATGAATTCTGGTGGCAGAGGTTCCACACTGCAACTTGGAAGGCAAGCAGCTATGGTAGGCTAGTACCAGCTTATGAGAGATGTCTATGTGTGCATCTACAGTCATTGCTATCATTCCTGTTTGAAGCCATCCTCGCTGGCAGTGTTTACACCATGGCGATTGCCAAGTGCTGTCGACCTCTTCCTCTGTTGTATGAAGACAGCTGCTTATTATTTTCCAGCATGCTACTGAGCAGTGCCTGTTCAATAAGAGTTAGGTAATCTTAATGCTAGCTCTGTCCTTACCATATTAGCTGCATATCTTTATTGTTATATGCCATCACTGGGCCTTAGTTTTTTCCATCTATAAAATAAAAGTTGAGTTAGGTTTTTGTCAAAAGTCTTTCTAGTTTGCTTTCATGGTTTCATGACTTCCCACTGCTTTCCAGAGGTTAGGAGAGCTACAGAGTTGTTACCTAAACCAGTTTCTGAGACATGATGGCAGAAGTGAAAAGCTCTTGCTGTCAGCTGGGTTTTTCTGATTTCTAGTTCAGTTTATTTACCCACTGAGCCTTTGATTTTCTATCAAAAGTATGATAACTAGTGATTTACTTTATGAGAATCTGGTGAGGTAATCAACTGCTCAAAACAGCTCTTCACATGTAACTGATACTCCTGGAGTGTTGGGTCCCTTCCTCATGCTTTTTGTGGAAACAATATTCAAATCTTAGACCCAAGAGTTACATGTTAATCCACAAACTATGTTAAAGTCAAGTTTAGGGCCATGGCTTCTAATTGATTTTTAAATTTCTCAAAAGGGGTCCTTTTACTATAGGTATCCAGGGAGACCAACATTTTGCACATACTATTTTGGTGTTTGAAATGGTATTGCCCCGGGGGATGACAGGAAAAAGAGTTGTTTCCTATAAGGCAGTAGTTCTCAACATGTGGGTCATAATTCCTTTGGGGTCACAAATCAGATACCTTGCATGTCAAATATTTACATCACAATTTGTAACATTAGCAACATCACAGTTATGAAGTAGCAACAAAATAATTTTATGGTTGGTGGTCACTACAACATGAGAAGCTGTGTTAAAGGGTTACAGCATTAGGAAGGTTGAGAGCCACTGCTATAAAGCATTTGTCCTTCTAGTCATCACCCAGTGTTTCAATACCCAGTATTGTTGTCCCATGACAACTAGCCAGGACTTGTTTCTCTGTACCACCACTGAAGTAGAGCACAGTGATCTCTTCCTTTTAACTTTGGCAGAAAGGCAAGCAGGAATCAGCAGTTTCCTCCTGACAAGGCCTGCTCTGGGCCATGGGAACCAGAGTGGATGCTGCAAGGGGTTAGCCCTTACATTTCCTCTCCACTTCTTTTGCTAGTTCATAGAACTATAGTGCTATGAAGCAAACAAGAGATACCTAAATCTAGACTCCCCCATTTTATAAAAGTAAGATAAACTAGGGAACTAACTAGTCCTTACTATGAACTAGTTCATTACTATGATTAGCAGTGGTAATCCTAACTGCTCTTTTATGGAATGATCAATGTGTGCCAAGCATTTTATTTTAATAAATTATTAATAACATGATTCTCGTAATAAAAAAGAAGATAACATTATTTCTATTTTAATGGTGAAAAACTCAAAGCTCAAATAAAGCACATAACTTGCCCAAGGACACACAGGATACAGGTGGAAGAACTGATTTTTAATCTAATTGATTAGATGTCAAAGCTTAAGTTCTTATCAAATATGCTGTGGTACCCTCTCACATATGCTTGGATCAAGCTATGGGGATTCCTTGATGTTTATCTGATACTTAAGAATGTTCAAAGTTCTTTGTACTTGCTGCTTCTCTCTGAAATACCTTTCCCTTATTTAGCCATTTCTCAAATACTACTGTTTCAATGGTAGATATTCTCTATTGCTGATCCCTGCTCTGTTTTATTTTCCTTCAAAAAAAATTTACCATTTAGTAGGCAGTATCATTTTATTTGTTTAGAAGAATCTCATATAGCCAGGTTAGCCTTGAACTCATGTTGTAGCAAAGGAATGACCCTGGACACCTAATCCTCCTGCCTCTATTTCTTCCAAGTGCTGAGATTACAAGTGTGTACCACCACCACATCCAGCTAAGCTGTTTTATGTGTTGACTTGTCTTGCCTCACTCTGAGGACACATAGCTCGGTCAGGCACCAAAAGCAGTGCCTGATACACTGTAAGCAATACAGGGTATGCATTAGTATTGATTTAATGCATCAGCAAACTCATCCCAAGAATCTGATGTAGGCAAGACTGTGTAATCAGTAGCCATCACCTAGTTGCCTGAAATTCTTTCTTATCTATCCCAGGTCCTTACAGGCCCAGAAGCTGATGGTGCAGAGGAACAGAGTACACGGGAACAAAGCACACAGTGACCTCCTTACCGCCTTGGTGCACTGCACATCCTTTCCCAACAGCCAATTGAGCTCCAAGTTGCCCTCTCCGTGGTAGCAGGACTGCAACCGCTCCTTGATTTGCAAGTTGATGGCCCGGATGGGGAAGGCACAGAGGGCAGAATCATCAGGAGGGTGGTGGTACTGCTTCTGCCCCTTGGAGAAGATGGCGAACAGCACATCTTCGTCGCTGCTGATGTTGAAGGCCTGAGCTAGAGCTTCCCCTGGCTTGGCTAGGTAAGCTGCCTGGAGAAGGCGGTATTCCACCCCAGCACGTGTGCAGCCAAAGGGCAGGGACACATAGGAGTGGAACTTGGGGTCATCCTTGCAGAGACGCACGATTCTTGAGGTATAGAATAGATCTCCAGCTGAATTGATGGCCATTCCCTCAGGGGTCTCTGGCTGGACAGTGAGAAAATAGACAAACCCCCCACTGGCAAAGCCATAGATATAGAAGATGTCAAAGTGGGAGACTAGGGCTAGGGTGTCAGAGGGAATCTTGATGAGGGAGGAGACAAAATCACTGTGGAGCTCATAGTCCAGCATTGCTGAAGACTCAGGGTCACGGGGCAGCTTGCGGCTGGACAGGGTAGGGAAGTAATCCTGTTTGCCATCCACAGCAGTGCCAATAAAAAGCTTGCCATCTTCCCCCTCAGAGCGCACAATCACACCATACATGGTGCCTGTCTTATTGACACTGGACAAGTAGTGTTCCTTCTTGTGGGATGGCTCCACCAGGATGAAGAGGTCATCTAGCCGTAGAAGCTTGCAAACACCCTGGTAGAGGCTTCCACAGGCAAGCAGGCGATTCTCAGAGTAGTCGATGATCAGTAGTTTGTTGACATTGTTGGTGAGTGTAAGCACTTCACTACAGGGCTGTACAATGAGGGGTGGATAGCAAGCCTTGTTATCCTCTTCTGGCCCTGTCTTGTGAGCGACCTGGATGGTGAGGTTGCCAGTCAACTTGTAGACACGATTGATGGCCCCCACATACACAGCCCCTGTTCTTCGGTGTACAGTCAAATGGTTGAAAGTCCAGTCACGATTCTCAGAGTGGAAAGTGCTGAACTGAGGCATACCTGTGGTCCCACGAGCTAGCAGGAGCCAGGCTACTGAGAGCAGTACCACAGACAGGTTGTCAGCCTGCATGGCCCTCAGATAGAACCTCCTCTGCTCCATCCCTAGAGGGGTGAGGCTGGGGGACAGCTCCTCTGTGTGTTACTCCACTTTTCAAGATCAGCTCTCACATGGTTCTGAAAAACAGAACACCAAAAGAAAAAGAACAGTATTGCTTTACCGGGATTCTCAAACCCAGCTGGCCTTATGAGTTTCTTTTGCTACATTTCAGTTTTTCTATTTTTAACATTCCCTCCCCCCGCCCCAGGGTTGCTAAGGGAATCCCATTATCATTGGTCTTTAGCCATTATGTTGTATAATACGCTTTTGTTTTTATGTTTTATTTACATTGTAGAAAGCATCTTCATTTCAGGCCTGTCAAGACATTGGTTTTCTCTCTCAGAGAGGTTAAAAGACTGGGATTCACTCAGCCAGTCGAAGTCAGTGCAGGACTCAAATATCTTCTTCATATACTTACTTTAAGGTGCCCTCTACTCCAGTCTAATATGCCTATAACATTTCTCCTTATCTCAGACTTCCTTCACCTCACACTTCTGGGATTCTATACTTCCTCATGCTCTGATATATACAGAGAGGAAGACATGTTGATCATCTCTACCGATGTCCCTCGTTGTTCCTGACAGAAGGTGTCCTGGTCTTTAGCTGTTATGATTTATGGAAAATTTATTTGAAAAAGGCTAGATCCCTAAACCTGCCATCCCAGAGCCTGAAAATCCCCTGAAATGGCAGGTGATACTATCCCTTTGTGATGGACATAGCTGTCTACTTCACAGGAAAAGAGTAACTGAGATCTAGTAACCCCTTGGCCTTTTTCTCTGCAGGTAGGACAACAGGTACCTGCATTCTTGCTAAAAGCCTGGATGGATGGTAGAGCCCAGCAGCACTACCTGAGGTGGGAACTCTGGTGAGAAATACTTGGGCATCAGTAGAGGAAAAGAAGTCTGAAGGTCAGTTTTATCTGGTCACTGCTGGGGAAGTCTGGCTGTTCTATCATCTGTGAATTTAGCCCTGGGCCTTGATCACAATGCTTGAAGTTCTGTCTCCACTCTTGAATGCTTTTAACTTGTCTGCATTTCAAGAAGTTGCCAGAGAGCAGAAAGGATCCCTGAGGAGATCCACTAAGACCAGCAAGGGGAAATACTAGGCAAGGGGATGAAGGTCAGGAAGCCCAGTCATTTTTGGACTGTCTTGCTTTCCCTGACTTTTAGGATAAACAGCAGTGGCCTGGAAGCTGCACCAGAAGAGGCAGCAACCATCTAGCTAAGAGAGCCTTTCTTAAGCTGAATAGAGTGTCTGGGCAATCTTGCTAACAAGTACTGACAGAACTCTGGGTGTACTGACGCCAGGAATGGAAACGCTCCAGCTAGGAAGGAGAATTTGCTCCCAGGTAGCTTAGCAGAGGCTGGCCTGCCTGCCTGTTCCCTCAACTCCCCATTCTGGCTGGACTGGGTTATAACTAGTCTGACATCACCCTTACTCAGTTTTTCCTTGTATATTTAGAGATTCTCCTTCCCACTCCTCTACTCTGTAGCATAGGTCTGCAGCCACCATTGTGCCAGGTGGTCTCACCTGACTTCAGGGGTATTCTGCCAGTGTTCTAGAGGTGATTTGTGTGGTCCCAGGCTTCCTTGGAAAGAGGAAGGCAGTGCAGGCTGGGGCTGACCTTAGCTACTCTGACACAGCCCTTCCGGTCCTAGGAGCAAAGGCTCCCAACTTACCCAGCTTTCAGTTTGAAAAGCGGTTATTTTTAGCTATGTCCTGAGGCCGGTAGCAGGACGTAAATTCCTCAAGAGGAGCTGCAGAAAGGAAATAACAGAATCCTCAAACTCTCCAGCTAAATGGGGAACTGCAAGAGGCCACACTGCATGCTCTTTTCTAGAAGATGGGGCCACAAGTAGGCTTCCCTGCTGCCACAAAGGTGGTGGCTTCAGGTGAAGGATGCAGCATGAGAGCAGACTTTCCATCCAAGACAAGCTGTGAAGAGGAGGCTGCCTGTCACCATGCTAGGTGTGGGTGCTTGCAGGACAAAGGTGCACTCTGAAGCACAGTGGCACTGAGTTTATGCATTGTACCATCCTGCCTTCCCATCATACTCAACCACATACATGTCTGACTCATGCACATGAGTCCTGAGAGTACAGACCAGCATCTGAAGACACAGTCAATCATCTCACTTCCCTCTTCCATGATAAAGTTCAGTAGCACGTGGCCTTTGAAGCAAATCTGGGATTTCGAACTGGCCAATTTCTTTTTGTGCTAGAATGGGATAATACAATAACGGTAGTATCTAGCTCTCTGGCTATCATGAAAGTCAGTGTAGTACTGCAGCCATACCACTGGTACCTGCTACATTATCATAAAGGCCTCTGATGGGAAATGGTACTGGAATTCCTGACTTCTCTTCTTGCTTATGTTTTTCCTTTCCATGGATGGACTTTATCTGGGGAGCTTTGATTTCCCCTGGCCCTGTGGCAAAGCTTAGTCGGAAGGTCAGTGGCAGAGGAAAATAACAGACTTAGGACGATTTTCTATGTCATATTATATATAGTTCAAGTCTCAACTCAGCCTCTCTGAAGACAACAGGGAGGCTGCTGAAATCTGGATTCAGAGTTGAAAAACAGGGCTGATGATTAGAAGGCCTGCAGTCACAGAGGATGAAGAAATGTAGAGAATTCAGGAGTCCTGGTCCACTTTATGTCATGCACAAATTGTATAGTAGGTACGGACTGGCCTAGCATTTTCCAGAGTCTGTTTACTGAGTTGTCATAACCAGCCAGTCTATAAGAGTCCTCATTCCAGAAGAAATGATGCCTCAAGGCCCATGTCCTTCAGTTCTTGGACTATGGGTTAAATAGCTACTAAGTTCCTTCTGTTCTATTGTATGGCTGATCAGGACAGGCTTTTTCAGAACACCCCTGTAGCAGGCCTGTTTCCTACTTATCCCTCTATCTACATGATCCTGGTGACTAGTTGGGAAATTCATCCCCAGGTCCAGGGGCTACCCACCCCAGCAGCTGCTACTATACACTGGGGCCCAGAGGA
This sequence comes from Mastomys coucha, assembly GCF_008632895.1. Classification (NCBI taxonomy): domain Eukaryota; kingdom Metazoa; phylum Chordata; class Mammalia; order Rodentia; family Muridae; genus Mastomys; species Mastomys coucha. The sequence continues at coordinate 91,899,252 of NW_022196891.1, read as the reverse complement.
GAAACTGTCTGCTGTGGTAAAGGGTAGAAAGACTTGATATATTGAGGGCCACAGATTTATGTGCCAAGATGAATGACATTGCTCTAAAGCAGGACTCAGTGGTCAAGTTTCAGGATCCCCTGGTGAACTCAGGATAAGGAAGGCAGCTACCTTTGTGCTGTGAAAAGCATCAGTGTGGTATGGTTATTTACTGGGATGAAGAACTCAGATATTTGACTTGAAGCAGACCTTCAACTGTATATACCTAGTCAGGACACAAGGCTACTCTGGGATGCTGTCTTTCCACCTATCTGAAATGCGCTTAGTCCTGGGACCTACCATGCAAGATTGACATCCCTGTTACAAAGTTCTCAGCACAGCTCTGACCATGTCATGTACTCAGGGGGCCATGGCCTTTACTACAACTCATACTTCCAGCTCCTTACTATCCTCTACCATAAGACTGGTCCCCAAACAGATACTCTATCCTCAGTTTGGTTGAAGCCTGTGACACTGTACGGTTAGTACTTTCACTTAGCCCTAATTTTCCATTAGAACCAAACAAGAGTTTTCTTTTAATAAAACTTTCCTCTTTCCATCACATCTTCTCTGTGTGTTCAGTTCATGAAGTCAGTTGCCATATGCTGGGATTTTTCTCTTCTACCATTTTTCTTCTTCCCCCTCCCTAGTTCTCAAGCAGGAACATTCTGTCCTAGACTTCCGTGTCACCAACATCTTCCTCATGGACACTATGATACCAAGCAGGGTTCACACTTGTTTCTGGGAAAAACAAGTGCCACTAAATATTTTATTTGCAGATCTGATGACACCATCTCCCTGATTAGGATCCAGGCAGCAGGTGCTGGTGACAGTCACCTAAGGCATCTGATATCTTCCTGACCAGCTGGCACAAAGTCAGCGGCAATCCAGGAAGGAAGCGAAGGTGAGGTGTTTCCAGCTCAGCTCAATGTAGGATTACCTCCTCCCACCTTTGTTGCCTTCCCAGAAGCTCTAGGTGCATATGCCTTCATGTTGTCATTGACCTCCCTTACCCCAGAGGAGGTGGTAGCAGCAGAAATTATGGTTGTATAGAACTTCACAATGGAGTCAAAGTGCATGTTAGCTATCATGTCACAGTACCTATGGGTAGCACCAGCATCCCTACCCTCTCCATCATCGTTGTTCTTGTCACCATTGTGATCCCCAGAATTACCATGGTACTGATAGGCTTTAACTGTTCCCACTCTCTCCATCAATGTCACCTCCAGCACCATCACAGTGCTGATGGAGTTCACCATCCCCACCCTTTCCATCACTTCCCTCATTGCCACTATCCAGAGCAGTGCAGTGTTCCCTCTCAACACAGCAGTAGTGATGCCTATGTTGACCAATGTTCTACTGAATATCATGAATGGTGTACACAGCAGGACCCTGAGGAGCAGAGGGGAGAGAGGGCAGAACACATCTGTAGCTTAGGGACTCCCTGCTCCTCCTTTTTCATGGCAGAGGATAATCTGTCCCCTTTCCAGGTCTCTTTTTCAGTCAGCTGAACTTTGAGAGCTTTGCTTAGAGATGAGCATTAAGGACATTTTAAGGTTACTCTAATCTTCCATATCTGTCTTCGGATGAAAAAGCAAAACTCTATAGGAAGAAATTTACTAGTCCAGAGTGATGTCCCTTAGTCAGGGACAGGTTGCCTTGTAACAGAAAGTTAACATTTCTTCCCTCAACATAGGAAGAAAGTCCTGGGAGCTGGTTATATTCTGCCTGGAGGCTGTGCTGTCTAGAGGACAGAAGGTATCTTCTAATGTTGGATTCAGCACATGGCAGAAGGAAATGTGGTGGGAGACTTGGACCAAGAGCTGGTGCTGGGGACAGATCCCCCCAAAAGCCTAGGATCCAAGGGGAAGGAGTCTAAAAGATATAATCAGAATAGTCTCTGTCTACTCCCGGGCAGTGGCTTCCTCTGACCTGCTTTAGTCTAGTCATGGCCAGGTAAAAGTCATAACCAGGAATGGCATCTAGTTTCTGTCTTAAGAACTCTTATGTCCTCAGTGTCCTGCCTCTTTAGGCTGTACATAACTTCACAGCTGGAAAACTCCCTCTTCCAACAGAGTTAGAGCTACAGTAAAAGAGACTGAAGATATTCTTGTTTTTTGTTTGAGATGGGGTCTTCCTACATATCCCTGGGTTTTCTGGAACTCACTATGACAAAGCTGGCCTGGACTCAAAGAGATCTGCTTGCTTCTAGATCAAAGGAGAGTGTTACCACACTTGGTTGAGGTAAGATATTAAGGGAGATCTCATCTAGAGACAACCCATCCCTGGGGTAGACTGCAGAAGAGATTGTGGAAGTTTTTAAAGTAGGGTATCTTAGAGGGCTGGCAAGGGATAGCTAGAGGCAGGGTCTTGGATCTGTGATGTCAGAAGGCCTCACTGGGCTTCAGGTTTCAGTGAATTAAAATCTAGGAGGAAGAAATAGCTAAACCACAGATTTTGATGCACAGCTTACCCAATCTTCCTTTGGTTTTGGTTTTTCATCTGAAGTACAATGGAAGGATAGAAGAATGTCCTCCCTCATAATGGGTCAAGCTCACATTCCAGCACCAACCTCAGAGCTAGTCCTGGCTTGTTGGTAGGTAGCACAAGGTGAGCAAGAGGGTGACTGCAAAGGCCCTGGGGACACTGATGGCTGAAAGGCCTCAATTAGAGTGAAAGAAGTTATCTGGCATTTAAATAATTATTAGATTGAAGGAATAATCATGGGTTTGAGCTGATTTTTTTCCCCTACTGTCACCCTGATGGAGTCTATAATATTATTATTCAAATGGCCATGATTCTTATTGAGAAAAGAACATGGAGAAAGGGAGAATGGGGGAGGGGAGAGGGAATGTGATGGGATGGGGAGAAGGCTCAATGAATCTCCTAGTGACAGGACTGCAGGAGGTACGATTAGTCTTTTTCTTATTTCAGCTGTCACTCACACAGAGACACCAAGATTGTTATTAGCGTATTTTATGCACGGGATTTAAAGGCAGAGGGGGAGGGAGGAGGGAAGAGGGAGAATTTCCTATAGAAAATAACAGGACCAAAGGAACAATTTAGATGTCACTGCTGTACCAGCTGCATGTGCTTCATTACTGGAATGTCATTTTCCTCAGAGACTCCAGTGTTATTCGAAGCTAAGTGGCTAGTCCTGGCCCAGAGCAGGGAGGAGAGGAGAAGGTGGGGGTAGAGGAGGAAATCAAGGCTCTGATTTCTTCATATATGCTAAGAAGGTACCTGAGTGGTTTTGTAGCCCCTCCTGTGTATTTCTAGACAACTTGGGGTAACAGTAACTACTCAGCCTTTATTTCTCTTTCTCTATAGGAAGATGGAAACTCAGTTTTATTTTCAAAGATGGAGTGGGGGTTAAACTAGACCTAGTCTATATAGCCAAAAAACTAGAGGCAAGGCAGAAAGCAACAGTGGGTTGCTGGTCCAGCATGGTGTCCTGCTTTAGTCTTTCAAAATCCCCTAGATTCCATCAAACTGTGTTTCTCTGACACTGAAGAGAGATTGAAAAAGGCACTATCATGAGGCCTCAGCTCATGGCAGAAGGATGGGATAATGGGTTAAGGCCCAATTGTGTCTTTTCAGTCAATATTTCCACATTGAGGTCCTAACCTCAAAAACTCTAGAATGTATCAAAGACTTCTAAATGTATTTGAATAAAGAGTCTTCACTTCACTAATCAGGTCAATATAATGATATGAAGATAGGCTTCAATCAATATGACCAGTATATCCACTGAAAGGGAAGAATAGAGAGCTGGAGAGATGGCTAAGCAGTTAAGAGTACTGTCTGCTTTTCCAGAGGACTGGGCTTCAATTCCCAGCACCCATATGGTAGCTCACAACTGTCTGCGACTCCAGTTCTAGGGTATCTGACATCTTCATTCAGGCATACATGCAGTCAAAAGAACAATGCACATAGAAGAAAAAAAAATGTCATAGAAAGAGGGGAGGAGAATGTAGACATAGATAGCTAGGCATACATGAAAAGACAACTCAGAGATATTTAAGGTGAAGATATTGTCTTTGTACTGACAACAGAGGCCTGGTACACAGTCTTTCTTTGTAGTCCTTGAGAGCAACACTTCTGAAAGCTAGAACCTCTAGCCTTTAGAATACCCCAAAACATATCTATCATTTATTCCACCAGCAACCTGGAAGTCTTTGCTACAGCAGAAAGAGCCAACTACTAGCAGGGAAGAGTCATGGATTTGAACTTCTTGGCTAAGGAATATTTATCTTTTGTTTCTCTCTCTCTCTCTTTCTCTCTCTCTCTCTCTCTCTCTCTCTTTCTCTCTTTTTCTCTCTCTCTCTGTGAGAGATTAGGGGCAGTAAATGCAGTGATACACAGTGCTGAACAGGTATTCCAGAGATCTGTGAGTAGCAAACTATGTTCTTCCTCCCACCTGCCCTAGGCAGTGTACAAAAGACCCACTGCTCTGCAGCAGACTTTGGGATGAATTCCAGGATTTGATAATATGTGCTCTTTTGCTGGAGTAGGTTTTCTTCCCTGGATCTCTCCTGCTCCTACCCTCCACTCCTACCTAGACATTGCTATTGTTACCTGCCAGCCTCCAGAACATGATAGGACACAAGGACTCCCAGGATGCGACTGCTGTTCATTCCCATTCCAGTTCTTTCTCAACTGCTCCAGGACCACTGGCCATCACACCAGGGAGGGCTTTCTGTTCCTTTCACTCCCAGGTTCTTCTGAGGGTTCTGGTTTAGCCCTGGAAACCAAATCAGCTCCTCTGAGGCCTTAGCAAAACATCCACTGTCTGTCTTTTCCTTGCATAGGCTATCAAAGTTTGGAGTTGTCTCTCTGACTTATGACGGGTCCCAAGATGTGCACTTATTTGAGGGGCTGGTATGGGACTGGGAGGTAGGGTTTCTGTTTCTTTCTGGGGTATTGACTGGGATAGCTTTGCAAAATCAAAACAAGATTCATTACCCTGGTCCAGGGGCAGGGAGATACACTGCCTGACCTTGCAGACCTGCCCCATATGTCATGAGCTTGTCAGAAATCTCCCAGAATTCCCTTTATTATCTAAAGGTCACCACCAGGGCAGAGCTGAGAGAGCTACATGGTATTAACTAAACTACAGGAACAATCAATTTCAAGCAGCTGCCTTTTCTGCTACCCAACCTGCCCCACTTCATGGGGTTCTGCCCTCTTCAACCCCCTTTGGGGAAAGGACAGGGAAAAGTCTGCTTTGCTATGGGAATCTCTTGCCTAGCTGGAAAGAATCAGGGTATATTAGCATGTTCTAAAGCTATAGAAATTGCTCCTGGGAGTACACCCATCCTCTGGACTAAGGAGGACCAGAAAAGGTGGCCTATTGCTCCCTTCATCCTAAGTAGGGCTCTCTTGACATCATCTTAGCAGTGAGTTGCTGCTCTGGTAAGCATTACTAGGTTAAAATATAGGAAAAGCAATTCTCAGGCTCTTTCCAAAGGGAATAAAGTATAAGCATGGGACTATAATCTTGCTAGGTCAAATTCATGTTAGGAGACATCAGATCCTAAGGACCATGAGTAGGATGACCATAGAAATAAAACCTAGAAAGAGTGTCCACCACTGCTATTCTTGTTTTTTTTTTTTTTTTTTTTTTTTTTTTGAGACAGGGTTTCTCTGTGTAAACTTGCCCTTCTTTACCATATAGGGAAACCTTGTATCTCTTGCAGTAATGAAATGGAGCAGGAAAACAGGGTTAAAAATCTCCTACTTCGGTGATGAAACAAATTGCAGTTATTCTACATAATACTATATTATGCTGCCATTAAACATAATGTTTTCAGAGAATGAATGACATAATTTTAGTCCACACCAGCAGGAGAGAGGAGAAACAAAAGGTCAGGAAAGAAAAAGCCAGAGTACTAGGCTATCACTCTACTCCATTCTTCATTGACATGATCCCAAAATCTGCAACAGCTTTTTCTTCTAAGAGCATAATCTTGCTGCCTATTCCACCCCACCTTTCCAGACCAAGTAAGAGACTTCCTGCTTCTTCTTACAGACCATTCATTCTGCCCTATGTGGCCTCCGGCCTGATGAGTTCCAGGAAAAAGTTGCTTGTTCCATCCCTGATGCTTTTCTGCCTTATGTTAAGAACAGTGGCTATCATTATTGCTGATTTAAGGTGTCCATTCATATCCAGAAGCTACAGCTCCCCAAATCCAGGAAGGTGGCCTTATCCCCTGGGATCACAGTACTGCCTTCCCTGGGATAGTGTTTGTATAATAGTCGTATCACTACCACTCAGGCCTTTATTTGTGATAGACTGTATTGAAATCCATCTGCAGCTAAGACCCAGAGTCACACATTCTGTAAGTGGTCCTATCTCTCAGAGCCTTTGCTCATGCTGCCAGGTACATGGGCAAAATGAAGGACTTACTGTGAAAATACTTCACACAACTCCCTATTTTTGTCCAGAAAGGCTCCAACCCCTGGATGCCTAAGATCCTGCCCCTCCTGCTGTTTTTTTTTTTTTCTCCTGCCATTATTGCCTACCTCTGTAAGAGTGATTTTACTTCCAACAGAATCCCTTCAAGCCTTGGTTCAGTTCCTCCTCTGTGGAGCTCTCTTCCCCAAAACAAAACAAAACAACAAAACAAAACAAAACACCCCCCAACCCCCTCCGCCCAAAAAAACAAAAAACAAACCAAAACACACAAAAAAACAAACCATCTTCATATTCTGCATCATTTCTCTAAGCCCAGCCCACCTTCTGGGACATCTAAAATCAGTGGAAAATCCTGGTTTCAGCACCTACTTACTGCTCCCACCAAAGTGCAGTACCAACTCTTTTGTATGTGACAACATCCTGTTTCTTGACTAAGACAGACATAGAAGGCTGGACTTATATTTGGTACTTGCTAGACTGCTGGCAAGGTGGGCAAGCAAGTGTCTTTCAATTAGAAATGCACTCAGTCTGATCCTGAGCAGTACAGAGAAGAAAATGAGTACTTGTTTAGCTTTTTCAGCTGACGCTATCCTTGATAAGTCTTCATAGAACAATGGTTTGATCTAACTATTATGCTTGGTTCAAAGATTTGCCATGACTGGTTATTTGGAGCTCGTGGAGAAGTATGTGAATGCTTTTAAGGGACCCCAGTTTACCTTGAACTTATGGAGGAGAGTCCTGGGTAGGTGGAGAAAGTGGTCAGAAGGGGAAAGAAGGGATCACATCAGTTTGTGCAGAAAGTTTTGGCAAGGAACTCCAGAGCCACAGACCACAGAATAATACAAGCATATAGCAATAAAAATATGGCAATTTGGCTACACAACATGAAGGGAAAGTGCCCTAGAAATAAGCTCAGAGCAGAATATGTCTCTGAGAGGTTGCAGTAACTCCCTGTGGTATTTGCTGAGAATAACTGCTGCAGAGAAAATACATGGGGTTTGAAGATAGAGCTGTGCTTGAACCTTACTCTCTCTAGCTGGGTTACCTTGCACATGTTATTGAACCTCTGGAGGAAGAGAACCTTACTTTCTTCTCTGTCAAAAGACACCTAACAGGGTTGTGGTAAGAGTCAAAGAGACAAGGATATGAATTGTTTTGTAAACTATACAGCTACGAGTAAACACCAGTCACTACTTTTTCTATTTTTTTTTTAAGAAACACTGTTCACCATCCCACTGGCATTAGTGGCTGCTCAAAGGTCAATGGTGACTTCTCAAAGATCAAGATGCTGTGTTCCAGATTGGGTGAGATTGCACTTTGCTTTCAAGGCCTAGCCCTCTTGGACTGAATCAATGCTATGGGTCCTCTCTTCTCTGCCCCACTGACCTCAGGTCTCTAATACCTTGCTTGAAAATCTTCAGGTTACACCATGTTTGGCTCTCCCTCTCACACACTTATGGTCTCTGAATGAATGAATCAAGACGGGAAAGGAAGGTAGATGTCAATATCACAAAAAGAGGCAGAGGAGGTGCTGAGATGGCAGCCCAGCAGGCAGAATCTCACATTCCCCAAACTCTTCCACATAGTGTTTGCTCATTACATGAGTAAAGAAATTTCTGTTTCATCCTATTCTCCTAACTTCTCTTCCCCAGTGGTTTTTTTTTTTTTTCAGAACCAAGACTCAGCCTTAGAATAGGAGTCAACTGTTTTTCTCAAGGAAGCTGATTGAGCAGCTCCTTCCTTCCCACCATCAGTTCTTATTATCTTTTCCTTTAAGACTGACTCTGGCAGAACAGATACTGTCAAGCAGCCTGTCTTAGGTAGCAGACAAGTTCACATGCACATTCCAGCAGAGGAGGTATCACAAAGCTAGGTAAAAGTAACTAGTTGAAATGTAGGGGTGGGTGGAATTCCTGGCAGAAATCTGTCTGCTTTAGAACCTCGTCTGTGCCAAAATATACAGGTATCCAGACCCCTGTGAGTCCTGCAGTGAGGGGGACAGAGAAACATACTTTGGAGACCTCTGAGGCATTATCATCTCTAGACAGACACATCAAAGTCTAGGGGCCATGGGAGGACCTGGGGTTGCGAGGGATGAAAAGAACTCCCCAGTGAGGACTAGAAAAATCTGGCCCAGGATGATGAATGGGGTGTGAGAGAGAAGTCTGGAAAAGGGTAAACAGCCAGGAGGTAGCTGGAGTGATAGGGAGCCAGGGGTGAAGAGAAAGAATGTGGAGGTCAAAGAGCAAAGAAAATGCCCCTGCAGTGACAGGCTCAAGATCTAGTGTATTACTCCCAGGCATTGCTTGTGCAAAGATGCGGCTTCCCTTTCTCCATGTGTGTGCATGCAAGCCAGCTCTCTCCCAGCCATATTCAAATTCTTCCAGAAAACCTTCCTTATGTATTGTTCCAAGTTTCCAAGGGACTCCATGTTGTAAAGTGGTAGTTGTTTCTTAAGACACACCACCCCATTCTTATGCCCCTCATGCAGGTTTGTGAGGGCCAGTGGTCTTAGCATTGCTGCTTCACACGTAATAAGACTGGAGGATAGTCCGGGTTAACTATTTTGGTTAAGATTCTAGGCATACAAAGAGGACATGGACTCTGGACTTTGAGAGTTACATATACCATCCTGATACCTGGAGTTCCAAGTGAGTGCCACTAAACTGCCATTTCCAAGAAGAGATTATCTTCTCTAGGGGGTCACCATACAGTTCTGGGTAGGCAACAATGTGTCTAGAGTTGGGCATATCTTGCTACCATCCTTTGGGAATGAGGGTTGGGTTTAAAAGCTGTCAATGAGTTGAATTCTTGGGAACCTAGGAGAGCTGCTGACCAGCCATCAAATGCCACTTGGCTCCTGCCCAGGTCTAGCTGATGGGAAGGAAAGCTGAGGTCTCTGGGGCCTATTGATGACTCCAAAAGCTGCATGGGTGTTGGTAGATGAAAGAGCCCAGAAGCTCTAATGAATGCATTTTGAGACTAGAGTGCCAAATTCCTCTCCTCAGCCTGACCATCCCTGTGGACAGGAAATCTGCTGCTAGCTGCATTCTGAAGACCACCATGTCTCTGCAGCCAGGGTAAACTGCAACAGCTCCTGCCTACTGCCCTGGGCCCTGCTTCTTTCCCTGATTCAAGTCTCTAACTCTCAGCCCCACCTCCTGTTCTTCTATCCCCAGACATGGCAGATCACTGATTAATTCAGGGCTGTTTAATAACTCTTCTATTTCAATGAAACAAGCTGTCTTGTTTTCTTTATTTTTAACACTGACTTTCGGTTTTTTTGCTAAGCATCTTACTGTCATTTAAATTTCTCTGTCTCCAACCAAGCTGATAATAGACTGGAGTGAGCAGCTGCTTCAGTCCTGTTTATGACAGTGATTAGAAGTTAGAGCTGTGCTAGCAGAGAATTGACCAAACCTCAGTTCAGCAGCTCTGCCCCTGCATGTAAAGAGAGTGCTAATTTTAACATGATTAGTAGCACTCTGGCTCCAGGGGAAACCAGGGTTAATCCCAGCCCAGCCTTCCTAGGACCCTGCTCTGAGGCCAGCTATGGTAACAAAGTTGTGAGTGCTAATTCTTCTTGGGAATTATGATTAGTAGCTGTGGGTCATTTGTTTAGACCTGAAACTACCCTGTTCTCCTCTACAGTCCTTCCTCCAATGAATTTGCTGAAAAGCGAAGCAAGGGATTCTGGCTTGCAGGGCCAGAACTCAGCAATCAATTAATTTGCCTTCCTGACCCACCTTTCAAATATGCAGAAACATTTCCCAAACATTCTATATATTACACCTGTTTTTTTTTTTAAAAAACCTATAAAAAGAAATAAACCACCAACTCATTACTGGAGACCTGGTTATCTTTGAACTATTGATTGCTTCTCCAAATGATGTAGATCATGTCCTCTATAGATGGCCTCTGCCTGAGTTGGATATTTCTAGTTCATGTCTCTCTTCTATTTTCCACAATTTATACAATGATTGTTTGTGTGCTCATGCTCTCTCCTACCCCACTCAGATCTTCAAGAGCCAGAGAGGTGACTTATGTTCCTTCCATTATGTTCAGCCCATGGCACATATTCTATAAACATTTGTTCAATCAAACCGAATTAGCCAGTTCTATGTTCAAACTCCTTGTAAGTAAACCACATTTCCCCTATCTGGAGCTTTCATTCCTCTCTGGATCAGTTTTTTTGGTCCTTCCAGTGTGCAAACCAGCACTCATGCCCCTCACTTCCCTAAGGCTTCACAGCATAGCTAGAGGAGCAATGTAACAACAATGTAGGTGGTATGTAGCAGAAGTTAGAGATCTGAGCCAGTCCTCTGGATTATTCCCCCCTCCCCATCCATTCCCATCCTTCAAGGCTAGGCACAGCTGCCTGAGAAAGCCCACAGGTGCAAAGGGCATAACCCTGGTGGCCTGACACTCCCTGCCTCTTGCCCCTCTGCAGGCAGATCCCTGAGAGTCAGAGCTCTTGGTCTGTGCCTCTCAGCCAGCAGTCTGCAGGCAGCTGCTGGGGTCATTGTCTCAGCCTCTTCAAGTTGTGAATGCTGAGTCTATAGAGACCGAAACACAAACAGTGCCCACAGTGCCTCTCAGGAGGGAAAGGCCGCCTGGCCTTGCCAGAGCCATTGACTGTGCAAATAGCAAGACTGGAGATGGATGGAGGAAAGCTGGTTGGAGCTATTGAAAAGAGGGGGAGTCTTTCTCCCCACACTGCTCAGTGCCAGTAGGAACTGTGGATGTGTGCTAAAGGCCAGCAGATGGGCAGAAAAGAGGCATGGTGAGTTCTCCTGAGGATACTGCCTCATCATGAGCTGTGTGTCTAGCCAAACCCAGGAACAGCAAGATGAGGATGTAACTGGGTAAAGGACGGCAGCAAGAAGCTGGAGAGAGATGTAGTAAAGTGGCAGGGATAATGGGCAGGAACAAATGAAGTATGGTGAATAATGACTTGCTGTGTGGTGCAGGACAATCTACTATTCAGCTTGGGCTTGGGTTTCTTAGCTATTACTTGAACTTGGGTTAAATCCATTTTCAAATACTCAGGCACACTTCTCAAGTGTTCTACACATCACACGTGTTCATTTTGTAACTAATGTTTAGTAAAGAGAATTGAGGCAACATGTCATGCTTGTCTCCATTTTCTTCTGAAGCAGGCTTTTGGATAGTACTGCCAAGCATGCAGGGATATCTTTTCAATAGCACATTCCCATGTTCTCTACTCCAACAAGGGATGAGGCCCTTTCTCAGCTTGGCCAGGGGACAGTGTACCACTCTAAGATAGGACAGCTGGTGCTTTCCCCAGCTGTTTTACATGGCATGACCAATGGCGGGCAAAGGCCAAGGATTGGATCCAAGCCTTTGGGCCCTCTGGACCTGCCAACACTCTTCCTATTGTGTTTGTCTTTTGCATACCCATTTTTGTGTGGGACAGCACCTCCTAAGTGCAGCCAGGCATCTGAGCCCAAGGAACTGACCTTCTTTTTCTGGAGGTTGACTCTCAGAACAATGCCAAATGATTCGCTCTAAGACCGGGTCCTTCTTTACTCCTAAGAGTAGAGGGCATTTAAAAACCCAAACACAGCAAAGTCAGGATTCAAATCTCAACTCCCATATTTAAATGCCAGCTCTAAACAATGCCTGTGGCATCAGTGCCAGGGCTACCATGGGTTTTTCCTCTTTCCAGAATCCACTGAGTAGCTGGCTCTTTATACTGTAAGCACATACAGTTTCTTTAAGTGAGATCTTGCCTTTTTAGAAAATTCTAAATAAATATAGAAAGACTATGGGGGAGAGCATCTCTGGTTTTATTCTGCTCTAGATTTTAGAATAACTTTTCCAATTGGCAGCACTCATCGTTTTCCTAACTCTCTTAACACATCTTCTGCCTAGCTCCAGAAGCACAGACAAATAAAACCTCTTGAACATCACAACAAACAAACAAACAAACAAACATACCCTATGACTTGCACAGACAGAGACAGAGGGTAGGAGGGAAGAATCAGCTCACCAGAGTGTCAGGCATGCTCTCCTCTCCCTCCTGCTACCAGGGAGCAAATGGAGGAATGGATCAGTCAACAGGTGAGAAGCCCTCAGGAAGGGTGCAGAAAGTGTGAAGGGAAACCCTTTGTTCCTCCTTTGTTCTTATGTAGCTGGAGCCTGTGTGACACCACACTTTTCCTGGCCATCTGTCTGGCTCTTAGTAGGTCTCACACCCTCTGTGTGAGGCTTCCTGGTCCCAGCTACACATGTGGTTCATATTACTCCCAAAGTACTTGAGTAGAAAACCTGGAGGGATGGCTGCCTGGGCACTCAGATAAGAACTTCATTCTTCTGGATAAACTTGGAGGTGTTTACAGAACCTGAGGGTACCTTACAGAAGTCCTGGTGCTGCAGGTTTCTTTCACTGACAGTGAAAGGATAAGTTGGGAGCTCCAGGCAGGTTGAGGCTGAGGGTCAGTTATCCTATTCTAGGTCTCTGGACACCCTCAGAAACACCAGCACTTAGACTTGAAGTGGGGACCCAGAGTGGGGTTCTGCTGGCTCAGGATGAGGAAGGAGTCTGGGTTCTACTGGGAAATGATCTTTCAGGGAGTTCAGAAACCAGGCTCTTCTCCTTCAGGTATTTTTGTTCCTTTGGAAGAAAGTGAAGAGGGGGAAGTGGGGATGGGGAACAGACAGGGAAGGTGGGAGGTCAGAGGCCAGTGTAATATTTATTCAGCTCAGTAGAGACCTTTCACTTTTAGAAGCAGGAAACAACTTCAAAGCTGCAACATCCCCTTGCCACTTTGCCAGCCTGCTGGTCCTCAGTCTCCACAGGGAGGCAGAGCTCTCTACCCACCCTTCCTGAACCTACCCCTCTCCTAGCCTATCGACTGCTTAAAAAGGTCATGTGCCTGGTATGATTACAGAAAAGTTGTTGTGGTGGCTTCCCGAGTAGTCTGAGCTGTCCCTGGAGTGTTCTTACTCACTCTAAGCGAGCCTCACACAAGTTTTCTGTCCACAGCAGAGTAGCTGTACTGGGTTGACGCTTGATAGACCAAGTTGCCAGCTACAGTACAAGGCCTAAACTCTAGAGATTCTTCACAATGGATAGATTAGCAGGCCCCTCTTCATGAAAAATCCATTCACATACCACACAGATATTCCAGGGCATAACTATAAGGGCTTCTCAGGTCTCTTGAATCCCAGGCCTATTCCTAGTACAAGGCCCTCCAACCTAAGGTTCAGGGAGTTCTATTTCCCATGATGGGATCAGAGTCACCAAGAGAACTGACATCTGCCTCCTTTTAACCTCCCTCTGCTAGCCCTCCTTGGCCTTCATCTCAGATAGGATTCATTCAAGACACTCAGACTGAAATAGGGACAAACAGTGACATTTCCTGTTGAACCACACTAGTGTCCACACTTCCAGTTCTGGGATATTGAGGAGGAACGCAGCAGGAAGACCTCTCCAGACTTTGCTCTGAGAAATGGTGCTGTAGGAAACAATTCCAGTGCTGCCTAAACCAATGGGGAAAGGGCAAAGGGTAGGGAGGTAGATTTAAATGGCTCCTACTAACAGGACTGGATTTCTAACTGGATTTCTCAGGCACCAACCAGTTTCTTCCAGAAATCTACCTTGTACTGAATGACACAGATACAAGCTCTGAGCAACACCCTTCTTCCCTTTAGAAGGCTTGTCATAGCTAACCCCACCCTGCCTTCTTTGACTAGTGCCCTGGGTATGTGGCTTGTGTAGTTCTCTTCCTCAGTTCCAGATGTTGTGGTTGTGGTTGTAGTTCCTTGGAGGCAGAAGCTTTTGCTCTTCTATCCTTGGGCTTTGAGTTACCACATTTTTGGCAGTAGACAAGTGATCGATCTCCACCTATTTAAATCTGAATGGGTTCTTATTCCTGCTTTCAGTGTCTGTGTGGCTTACCATAACGGGCCGGCCAGAAACAGTAGCTCAAATACTCAAGTAATGTTCTCTTAACACCCAAAGGAGAAACCAAAGCTGCAAGGTAGGCTGCCTAAACATAAAAAAGAAAGTCTGTGAGTCTGAGTCTTCACAGAAGGTGAAGAAGGGCAGAAATGTGTCTTCCAGAAGGCTCTGGAAACCTCTCAGAGGTGTGTGTGTGTGTGTGTGTGTGTGTTTGTGTGTGTGTTGTGTGCATGTATGTGCACACATGCATGTTGGGAGTCATAGAGGGAAGAGAATCATTTACCTTACCACATATTCAGTCTGTGCCCCAGGGTCCCTCCCTACCCTGCTTCTGAAAGACAAGTTGAACTTACTGCCTTTTCTCTCATCCTGAAAGTAATTTCAGGCAAGGAAAAGCAGGATTAAACTTTCATAACAGGACACATTTATCTTGTTTTGCTTCTTTCTTTCCCTATGGCCTCCCTCCACTCCACTCTTGACCCTAGGTAAGTTTAAGCCAGAGGGAAGCTGAGATTAAATATCAGGGGATGGTATCAGATCTGGAGGGACACTGGTCTCTGATTCCCTACCCACCCCCAAACTTCAATATTTTTCCATCCACCATTGGACAGTTATTATCTCTGTGGATGAGAGAAGCCTCTGCACTCTGTACATGTTCTCTCTCAATATTGTCCTCTGTTGAAATGAAAGGGGGAATTAGAATTCAGAGACAGGCTCCCAGGGAGGATATGAAGACAAAGATTAAGTCAGTGATACAACGTTGACATGCGTTTAGTTCCTGAAAGGTCTTTTCTAAAAAAGGCTTCCTCAGAGTAGTGTTGCCACTGCTGAGACTGGCTGGAAATCCACATTAGGGAGTGAGAAGAAGAGAAGGCCTATGACAGGGACTTGGGGATGGGCCAAAATTTTACTTGCTGGTAAAAAAAAAAAGCAAGAATCTTTTGATGAGACATCCAGGATTGAACTGCCTGCTGACTTTGAGTATAATGTCCCTTCCCCTATCTACCCAGACATGAACTGTGTGGGTTAAGCCTCTCTCAGCCCTCTAAACCCAGACAACTCCTGTGGGGCTAGTCTCTCAGAGTTGTATCTAAACACACACACACACACACACACACACACACACACTGCACATGCACATGCACATGCACATGCACACACACCTATACATTCCCTATGATGCTAGCCTCCCCTGTAAGGCTGGTGAACACTTTATAATGAAGTTGACCCTTACTTCTTGGGCTCTTCTCTCCCCTGATCTCATTCCTCTGTGCCAAACAGGGGTGAAAAGTTCCAGCTCTGCCCTCTGCCATTCCAGTTGTGGTCTCTGAATAGTACTGGCTGAGAGTTTCCAATATAGCTCCCCACTCCCCCAAAACAGAAAAGAAAAGAAAGAGCACAAAAGCCAGTATTTCAGAACCTGTGGTTTTGAAGAGTCCCCTCTAGTGGAGAAAACCTGCTACTTTGGCTTCCTGCATCCCAGAGCCTCAGGCTCTGAGCTCACTGAAGGAGCCTGTGCCTGGGGCTCAGTCACTGGCTCTCCCATCTCAGTACATTGTCAGTATCTTTATCTTCCACCTGTCTCCTGCCTGTCTCTCTGTTTATCTGAGACCTTGTCTACATCCTGACTTCTATTATGGCAAGTGTGCCTTCATGCCTGTGTCTTGAGCTGCATGCTCCATTTCTACCTGCTTTTCTGTGGAGTTCGGCAAGGCAGCTCTGATGAGCCAAGTGCTTTGGGAGGACCTCCTATCAAGTGATCTAACCTCAGATATCTAAAACAGGACTACAGGCTAGAGCCATCCAGAAGCAGCCTTTCGGTAGGAAGAACAAGAGGCTTTGTTCAAACTCCCCCCTCTATCCTCCACTAACTAATTTTTCAAACAAACTGGTCTAATGGGTCGATCTATACTTCCAACACTATTTGTACCCAAATTGCTTGGAGTTCTATGTGAAGTCAGACCTCTCAACTCTCCCAGCCCTTTTCTTCTCCTCAGTCTCTGACTGCACTCTGACATGTAAACAGTTGGCAAAGCCTGGGCAAAAGGACAAGTAAAGGAGGGCGTGCTTAAAGAAGAAGAGGGGAGAGTGAATGGGTCAGGTACTGTGCCAGGGGCTATAGGAAGACAGCAGGGAGGAGTAACACCAACCACTCTGCTCAGAGAAGAGAAGATTGCTGGAGAACACCTGCTGGTTCTCAGGGTTTCCCAGAGATATCCTGCCACCCAGATGAGAGACTAAGCCAGACCAAGTCGGGATAATGATTAACCAGCTGCTTTCTGCAGGGAACTTTCTGCAGGATCTCAGTTGTAAGCCTTACTTGCCACCCTCCCTTCCTTCTCTCATCTTATACTAGAACTCCATAGGGACCTGATCCCCAACAAAAACTATTCTCTCTTCTATTCCTGCCCTCCAATTTAAGACTGAGCAATAAGTTGTATAGAGGTTCCATATGCCCATATACTAGGAAGTAGAGCCCAAAGAAGTCTGGGGGCTGAGCAGAAGAAAGGGGGTGGCCCCTTCAGACCAGCCATTCCCAATAGGCAAGATGGGACCAGCTGTTTGACCCCAAGAGGAACGGCCTTTCTTTTTGTCTCCACAGGGGATTCACCTTTAGAAATGACCAAAAAAGCAGGGGATGGCACACCCACCCCTCATTTGCTCTAATCAGGCATGAAATCTTTGTAACTAAGTGAAAAAACTGTTTCCCATAAGGGAATCAGTTCCATTCATCATTGTTTGAACTGAGCATATGTGATGGGGAGAAACAGAACACTCACATAGAATGAATTGATAACAGGCAGCCCTGGGGGAAGGGGTAGCAATGGGAGAAAGGTAGTATTGGGGTGTTGTACATATTAGCTGTAAAAACTTCATCCAGTACCTCAAAGCCTGCATCTCTTGCTTCCCTGTAGGCAGTCTTGGATTATTCTAGCTAACAGACTGTAACACAATGCTCCTGTCTCTTTATGATCTGCATGGGGTTGGTGGGGGGGTGTTGGCTCTGGTTGCCTCTCCATTTGCCATGATGGACAGAAGTATATTGTACCCTAGTCTTTCTGTGCAGAGACAGCTGTGTGGCAATGCAGGAAGACAGCTGGGGAGGGGGGCCTGGAAACAGGAATTGTCTCCCCGACGCCAAATCCTGTATCTTCCAGAGGCAATCATAGAAAGCAAGGTGGAATAGAAACCATAAGGTTCCACAAACAGTGATGACTCCAGCACCAGAAATATTTTGGGATTGCTTGTGCTGGCAAGCTTAAAGCTCCTGCCAGCTGCTGTCCTGTGTATTTAAGCATGTCACTGGCTTCCCCTCCTGCTCCTGGGTCTCCTTGCCCATGAAATAAAGATTAGCTGAATAATCAGGAGTATTTGTAAGCAGGAGAGGGGGCCTAGTAGAGGCTGTTCTTTGAGGCTTCCCAACCTAATTTAGAGCACATAACTCCTGTAAAACAGATGCTGAACTTAAGCATCTACCATATATACAACTTCTCTTGGTCAAGAATGTTGGAGGGGCAATCCTTTATTGACAATCTAGAGACAGGAAAGATGTTCAGTGCAGCTCTGATAGGGACCAGCAGCCTTGGGATGGCATAGCCTTGAGCGATAGTCATATGTTATTATTGTCTGTTCTTCCTTTAGTCTTAGGCCCAAAGATCAGCTGTTCTTCACCCCTGCCTGGATCCAATCTGTGAGGGTCCTTGTCCCTATGCCCTGACAACAATGAAAAGGGTACAGCTGAGACTCCCTTGCCAGGCTGTACCTGAGCAGGGAAAACCATCCAAGTCGTGGGTACTTCAAGACTTGCCCCTCTTTAGCAGAGTGTCCTCTGTACATGGGTCAAAAGCCATGTTCTTTTGCTTTTCAAAACTATTTACCCCCATCCCAGTGCAAATTTTCTGAGGACAGTATGGGAACAGAGAGGTCAGTCGGTCTTCATAGCCCCTTTTATCAATAGTTTTTTGGACAGGATTAACTGTGAAAAAGAGAAGACAGGTTCTTTAGGTAATACTAGCTAGTGGCAGTAGAGGCAAGTTGTGGGGTGGGTGGCAGCTTAGCACTAAGAGGAGGTGATGTCAGGTAGAAGACAAACAAAAAAGCAACCTCCTGGGGTACGGGCCAGATTCCACTCTGTTTCCTTGGTTCCCATCCTCTCTCAATTTTCCACCCTTAGGCCACCCAGCAGAGATCACAGGTAATTACTTCCAATGATGCTCTGTGGGGAGAAGAGAAGTTAATGAATTCTTCTATCTTCCTGCCTGGAGGTCAGCGGATGGAGGGCTGCTAGCAACTGTAGGAGTTTTCCAGGGTGATTACACAGAAAGTTGTGCATTTCAATTAGGAACAGCTGAACTCCTCCAGCCAGGGTTAAGCTCTTCTGGGGACACTGGTTCTCACTGGAAGGCCCCAACATTTAGAGCCAGCCCAGAGGGAAGAATGAAGTTTCAAGATCTGGAAAGAGACTCAGTATGACAGGCCTGCTATTGTGTGGAACTGCAAGAGAGCTGAACCTGACTCCAGGTCTGTTGAAAGCAGCCATCTCAGGATTGCCTGCGCTCTAGCCCAGATACTCAACTGTACAGACCTGGTCCCCTGCAAGGATGGCTGTGTCTCAAAATGTCTAATCCTCCACAGATGGGCCTTCAGAGACATCTGGTAGCCTCACTCTTCAAAGCCATCCACCTCTGTCTGTTGTGCATATGAGTGGCTAGAGAGTTAAGCTGTCTACGGTCTTGGTTCTCCACAGAACTGAACATTCTTGCTCTCCACAAGTACTGGCTTTCCTTTCCAGATAGCTCTCTTTTCCTGTTCTCCCAAGTCTCCCCGCCCCACACACAGCTTTTTCTCCCTCTTATCTCTACATGAGCTATTTGAAGAGGTAGCTCCTCCTAGGGCAAGGGTCATGTTAAACAGGTGGACATTTTTGAGGGCCCTAGGAATGACATTTTCAGTTTTTGACATATAGATCAAGATGAGCATTTACGAAGACTACCTATGAGTAAAAGAAACTGGAATTTTCTAAGACCCTATCACTTCGTGAGGTAGGGCAAAAGAGAGTACATGGAGGGAAACGAGCTTTAAGGAGCCTCTTGGACTCTGGACAAACTCCCACTTCAACCAGCACCACTGTTGCTCAAACCAAGGGGGCCGGCCCCAGCTGGGCACTATGCCATGGGGGATGGGGACAGGAATACTTAACCACAGTGCTTCCAAACCGTTCTCTCAGCTTCCCAGAACGCACGCAAAGGATGCCTTCTCCTTCCTGATGATTCCCAGTCTACTGAACCACAGAAACGGCCAGCAGCCACCCGGGACTACACTGCCTGGTGAACGCCCCCCAACCGGCCTCCGGCCGCCCCAGACTATCTTGCTAGTGCCATCGAGGCCCTCTCTGGGCTCCAACCCTGGGACGACCTCGCTGCTCAGGCGCTCCCCAGAGCTGCAGACAGCCGGCAGGTGCGCGCTACAAGCGCGCCATGGAGCGCCGGAACCACCGGAGCCTCCGGAGTCTATGGCCCGGAAGCCTGGACAGGAGACTGCAGCTCCAAAAGTGGCGGATCACGCGCGGATACTCGCCGCCACAACCAAGCCGGGGCCGGGGCCGGGACCCCAAGGGGACCTGGGGAGGCTGCGCCGGAGGAACAGCCGCGGGAGCGCGCTCGGGGAAAGGGCGGAGGGCGCCGCTTACCCAGCTCGGCGGGGTCTGTCTGTCCCTGCGTCCCCGCTTCGTCCGCTTGACTGGCGGTTGCCCAGGGCAGCGTGCACCCAGTCCTGCCTGACTGGAGTCACACTGGCAGCTAGGTCCACATGGAACCCAGGATCATTAAAATCCTCGGCCCGCGCCGGCCGCTTGCCTGTATTCCTGGGGTGGCCCCCGAATGGTTCCTTGCGTCTTCGTCCCGGTCGCTTGCGCGCAGGGACCGGGTTGCGAAGGGGCGTGGGGTCCCGCAGGGTCCCTCCGGGGCTGGTCAAAGCCGGGTGTCTTCAGGTTTCTCTGGCACGACTTTCCGGGCTGCTCTGACATCAGCGATCCCGCGCTTCCTTCCCTTCTGCTCCTGGCCCGCTCGGCCCTATTTCCTCCAGGAACCGCTGCCAGCTCAGTCTGCGACCGGGCCCGTAAGCTCCCGGCGGCTCCGCGGGTCCACCAGATCTGATCGCTCGTCTTCAGATGAAGGATCCCGGCAGCTGCTCCCGCCGCCCCCGCTCGGTTCTGCGCGGACAGTGCTGCGCGCAGCGTGGCTCAGCTCGGCTCCGGTGGCGGCGCCCTCAGCCGGCCTCCTATATTACCGCTCAGCTCATTATCATAGAGGCCGCGTTAACCCCCTCCCCGCCCACGCGCCCCGCCCGCGCAGACTGAATACCCTAGCCTGTCCACCCAAGAACCCGGCAGAGCTAGGGCTCTGCAGGCGTTCTCCTCGCTCAGCTTGGATCACCAGACACTGTCAGTAGTCAAAGGGCCAGAAAGGTTGTACCAGAGTCTAAGGACTCATGTCTTGGGGCCTGGTGAGCCAGCTGGCTCGGCTTCGGGAGGGGCTCAGAGTGATGAGAGCACCCCATCCCCTCGCGTGGCATCACCTGTCACCAAGCAAAGCCTCCCCTCCTTCCTCTTCACCTGTGAGCTAGGGGTGAGTGTAGAGGGACCTGTATTGCTGATGGGCTTGAGATGGGGTGTCGGATTTCGGAACAGCAAATTTCTCTGCCCTACAAATTCTAGAAAGCCAACGAGCTATCAAAAGAGGTTTGAAGTTGTTGATAATTATTATTTCTACATTTTTAAGAAAAGTCTGGCTTTGCATCTCCGATTTCCTGTTCCACTGGGAACGTAGGCCAGGGGTGACTCTGGCGGGTGCTGTGGGAACCAGAGGATCAGGAGCGTTTGCATTATCCAGACCCGCGAGCACACCTCATACTGGAGGCAGGGGGTAATGGCTAGAAGGTTAAAACAACTTTAATAACCCCAGAAAAGAGGATTTTCAGTTCTGGTTGCTTCTGCGCTCACGGGTCTTGATCCTTGGCTCGTAGTCTGTGAATCTGCAACCGTGGCTACGGCTTTCCCGCGAGGGCCTGTGCAAGCTATACCCCTTTCGAATTCCCTTATGGAAATCGAGCACACCGAGTTTACTCAACACGTCAAAGTGTCTGACAAACGTCCCCTACTGCCCTCTCGTGGCTATACTCTTCACTGGTATATATATAAAAAAAGGATGTGGAATGCTTCTGAAAACATGAAAACAGTTGGCTACTACTGAGACTTCAGCGAGAGAGGAAAGATAGATTAGATAGATAGATAGATAGATAGATAGATAGATAGATAGATAGATAGATAGATAGATAGAGATAGATAGATCAGACAGAGAGACAGTGAAAGGGAGGGCGAGAGAATATCACTTTCATCAACTGTATTAGAGACATGGGATTTTGGAGTGTAGGGATTTTTGTTTGTTTGTTTTGGGTTTCTTCACTATGTATCTCTAGCTGTCCTGGAACTCATTACTATAGACCATAGTGGCTACGACCTCACAAAAATCTGCTTGCCTCTGCCTCCCAAGTGCTGGACTCAGAAGTATATGCCACCACACTGGATACCTGGTGTAATTAGCTATTCTTAAAAACAAAACCTGGTTACCTCATTTAAAAGCTCTTCAATTAATAAATTCATTAATTTCCTAAAATTTGTTTCCAGTAAGTTTCACTAGCTGTTGCCAATTTTGTCCTTTGGAACCACAAAGAATCTGAATTCCACGATGCATACCTATCTTGTCCTTTGAATTTATGTAGCATTTATTTTTGATAAAACACCAGGTGATTCTCCTCTTTATTCTTTCTCTTTACATTTATTCTTCCTCTATTATTGTTTATGTCTGCATATGAATGGGTCATCTCTTCTTACCCAAAGGATTGTTATTCTCTTATTTCTGTATTTCTGAGTACACTGGATTTAAGGCACAACTTGTTAAGGAAGATAAAAAGAAGGTGCTCTCACATTTTGTTACACTTTTGCCATGTTTTTAATGAGAGGAACATCAGTCTAGCCAGCTTCGCCTGAGACCATCCTTTAGTAGAGCTGGGGTAACTGATAAAGTTCTCTGTTGAATATAGGGCATTTAATTCTAAATCAAGTGCTATATGACTATGTGTATGTTAGGGGTGTCTTATCTTTTGTCTCTTCTCAGTGCCTCAATTTAATCTCATTTTGAGATGATTACAATACAATTTAAATAATTTCAGTTACATATCCCCACCCTCTGTGATCCAGAAATAAACCCTTAAATGAAGAATGGGGGTACATTAAATGAAACTGACTCCTCCACATACACCCATCCGGTTCTTTTCTCCCCACACTTGCCCTTCCTGTCATGAATAAAGGAAGAGAGAGGGAGAGTGTGGGAGAAAGAACACCTACAGACAGATCACACTGCAGGCTGGGTGACATGATGCCACCCTACTCCCACATTGCCACTGAGCATCATCTGAAATGGAGCCAGTACAGGATGTGATCTCAGAAGCCTGATCTATGAGGTGCCTGGAAGCAGCACCCTTGTCTTTCCTAGGCGACCCCAGTTTCCCATTTCTAAGGTGAGATTCCAGCTTGAAATCTCTAGGGAGCTGGTAGGTTAAAACCAGATGTGGATAGTATCCTTTAAATGGAAAGTTGTTGATATGAATCTTATTAGTTGTTGGGTGACAAAACTTTTTTTTTAAAGATTTATTTATTATTATATCTAAGTACATTGTTGCTGTCTTCAGACACACCAGAAGAGGGCATCAGATCTCATTACAGGTGATTGTGAGCCACCATGTGGTTGTGGGGATTTGAACTCATGACCTTCAAAAGGGCAGTCAGTGCTCTTAACCACTGAGCCATCTCTCCAGCCCGACAAAACTTTTCATAGGGAGATGCAACACATGTTTACTCATCCCAGCTAGGGGTCTCTTGACAGTCCAAAGTACAGAAACCACCAAAGTCCAACTTGGTGAATCAATGAGTTTTGTTGGGGTTACTGACAGGAGTATGAGAGAGAGATTACTTACAGGCAGAAATTACTCAAAGCAGCTGCATCAGGACTACTCCAGCACAGGTGGCAGCTGAGAAAACCTGGAACACACTACACAGCCTGCAGCAACTCAGCAGGTTGGAAGTGTTCTTTCCAAGTCACTCTAGTCTAAACCTCTTCAGGCAGTTTTTTGAGTCTTCGAAGCTCAGCTTTCTTCCATCCGAGACAAGCTCTCAGCCTTTTTGTTCTGTTCTGTTTTGTTTTGTTTTTCTGAGACAGGGTTTCTCTGTGTAGCCTTGGCTGTTCTGGAACTCTGAAGACCAGGCTGGCTTTGAACTGAGAAATCCACCTGTCTCTGCCTCCTGAGTGCTGGGATTAAAGGCGTGCGCCACCACTGCTCCGCCCAGCTCTCAGCTTTTATTGCTTACTCTGGCATGCAGAGACCTAGTAGATCTGGTCAGCTTCAGGGACTTCCTAAAAGCTTTTTTGAGTTGTTTACCTTCCTGCTTAAGGAGGGTCTTACAGGATGGAATGTTTTCATCTTGGAGAAGGCTGTTACACAACATTAGTTAAGCGCATAATTACACTTTAAGAATAAAGATAATCGTGGGCTGGAGAGATGGTTCAGTGGTTAAGAGCACTAATTGTTCTTCCAAAGGTTCTGAGTTCAATTCCCAGCAACCACATGGTGGCTCACCACCATCTGTAAAGGGATCTGATGCCCTCTTCTGGTGTATCTGGAAACAGCTACAGTGTACTCATAAATAAAAAAAAAAAATTAAGATAATTAATAGAACTCATGCATGATACTGCTCTGGTGGCCAAGAACATGAGACAAGATCGGCCATAATATATGTAAAATTCAATAAAAAAAGAATTAAGATCATCACTTTTGGCTCCTGAGTTTTACAGGTGACACTAATGTCCATAGCCTCAAGCCTTTAAAGGTGCTAAGCTAACTTATCTTGACCATCATTCATTTGACCACAAAGTATTAAAAACAACTTTATTATATTTCTTCCTTCAGTAGAACTGTACATAATTATCTCTTTAGAACATTTACAATTTTAGTTACTGCATAATAATTGTACATATTTATAGGGTGTAATGTGACATTTCACTATATGTAACATGTCATGATCAGATTAGAGTAATTAACATATTGTCACCTCAAAGAGTTATTATTTTGCAACACATAATAAATTATTGTTAACTGTAGTAGCCATACCATGCTATAGACTGTAACTGTGACTTGGCTAGCCAACTCTTCCATCACCCTATAGGTCCTGGCAGCCACCTTAGGACTTTCTACTTCTGTGAAGCCTTTGCATGAGTCTTTCTGTGCCTGGCTTCACTCAGTTGACATAAAGTGCTCTGAGTACATGGACTGCCACAAATGGGAGGCTTCCATTCTTCTTAAGTGGCTGAGTGGCACTTTGTTTTACCATTTTGCTGTCTAAATAGCCAATATACTTCACACCCCCATGCTCTGTCGCCTTTCTGGGGACTCAAGTTTTCTTTATCTATCTGGCCCCCTGGTATTTTCTTCTCATCCTGCCCAGTTGATGTCAAATCTTAGCCCTTGGGGACTTGCCAAGTGGGGGGTGGTGGTGGTGAAGGAGGAGTGACGTCAATAGCCCAACACAGTTTTAGACAAGTGACAGGTATTTAATAAATACTCATCAAATAAAGGATGTTCTAATCTTTGGAAATTGTTGCAAGTTCCAAGGAGTTCTTACTCACTGTGCCATACAGTGGTCCCTAAGCCTTACCCTGGCATAGTCATGTGTAGCTACATTGCTGTTCCTGTCCCCAGGCCTTTTCTTTCCCTGTCACCAAATGACTGACATAGATAAGATGATGAGAAAAGTAAGAGAGAACAGGAGGTTGTCTTCCAGGGAGAGACCAGCATTCCCAGCAAGCAAGCCTGTATGCTGGGGGAGGATGGTCCCAAATGGGCAGCTAGCCCATCCCTATGGGAGTTCTCTCTGTCATAGCAGCAGCCTCAACCCTACAAACAGATGCCAGTTCAGTAGCCCCTTGGATCATAGGAGGAGGTATTTTTGGTACTGGAAGCCAGCCACACTTTGGCAGGCTTTTTACATTAAGTCTGTTCCTCTGCAAGATGGGGGTGGCAAGTGTCAATGTTTAGCATGGGATTGCTGCCTGGAGCATGTGTATGCATATATCAAGGGGCCTGGAGTGAGATGGGGGCTGGGATTGGGAGCTGTATGTGAACCTTGGAGGAAGTGAGTGGGCTCTTGCTTGCTGGTGTTGATGGTCATCTTTGGGCAGCACACCAATTGTCTTCAGGCATGCTTCTGGCTCACTGAACTGACTGTCATGGCACTTTTCACTTGACCAATCTCTGCTCTGAGAAGACTGTCATTTTTTTTTCTCTTGTTCAGATTCCAAGCCAGCAGTAATATGGTGCCCCTGTGGGTAGGCCTTTCATGTCCCGAAGTTCTACCTCACTTTCACCCTGCAGACACTGTCAGGCAGCCATAGCAGAAGTAGTAGCCTCCACCCCAACCCCCTCCTCCACACACATACTGTTGGCAACAAAGGCATCCATCTGAGAGGCCAAGTCCCATGAATGGAAATGAGAGGCTTCCACTCGAGTGGAAGGCCTCTGCCTGGGCAATGGGGCCCAGGGCCAGAGGCAACACAGGAGCTGGGCACCTGCTCTAGATTCTCAGCACCATTCATAAAGACTTTGCCCTGTCCCCTTCTTCACTCCTCCCCTTGCAAATTTCACTTTCCTGTGCACTTTAAACAGTAGCAAGCTTGTTAAGGCTCCAAATCAAACACAGTGGGTTTTCTCTCTCCCTTTCCCCTAAACCTTCCATGGGCAGATCTCAGGTCCCTGTATATTTCATCCTCTTTCCTAACCTACCTCCCCTCTTTCCTCCGTTCATCTAAGAGCATTTCTGAAAGTAGTATATCTTCTGAACACCTGGGCAGTGGCACTCAGAACCACCAACAGGACACTTGGACTGCCTGTCAGGGCAGAGGTTACAGAATGGAGGATGGACTGACTCGTTGTCTTTGGCCAAGACCTAAGCTGCTGCTCTATGACTATTACAGCATCTGAGAAGGATCCTGTGCTCTACTTTGATTTTTTTCCCCATTTCTGAAAAGATTCCCTCTAAGGAAACTCTATTCATTCAGTCAGGTATTTCCAGGATAGCTCTCTTGGTGCTTCTGTTTCATTCTGTCATTTATAAAGTAGAAATATTTTCTCCTTGTATCCTGCAAGGATTCAGAAGAAACAACTAAGATGCATACTGTGAATGGACTTCTCATACTGGGAAGTGCTACATGAATGCATGGTGGTGTCTGCTTCCCATCTGATACAATGTACTTCATTCTTTTCCTTGGTTTTCTGTAGAAAACAGCTTGGCTCACCAAAATGTCCCTTGGCCTATGCTTGCCTGTACTGGCTTCCTTATTCCAACCTGGCACTCTAGTTTTCTTCTTCTCCTTTATTCTTCCTGGTGAAATGTAACCAAGCAAAGAAATTCCCCTTAGTCACCTTTCCTTATGGAATCAAGAAGTCTTTCTGTGCTGAAATAGCCCTTGTGGGCTATTCAGTACCATGTTTGTCCACTACTAGGCAAATGTACTTTGATTACATAGAAGCAGAGGCCTGACCCTCAAGACTGACACTTAGCGAATTGCATCTTTGGGGATCCTTCCTTGTTCAGCTCCCTCCCCAAGTGGGAGGGACCTTGTTTTATGGGGTCACTGTCCCTTAGTGCTTAACCAAAGTTAGATGGCAGCTGTCCTCAGTATTAGTGGGAACTGTGCACCACAACTCTCATGGGCTGGAATCTCTGGGGCAGGGGAAAGATAGGCAGGACAAAGCCAACAAAGCAGAGTCCTTTGAGACACAAAACTTAGATCCTACAGGAAGTGCTCGTTTTGTCAAGGCTTCTTCATTTAAAGGGATATCATTCTTTTAGTTGTCATTGTCATAGTACAACATGGTGCTAAGGGTCAGCAATGCATAATCTACCCAGTATTGGTGGATTGCTTAGAGTCTTGGAACTTTAATCCCAGAGCTGAGTCTTTCTACCCTGCCTTACAAAGATAGCAGGCAGCCAAAAGGTTAATTGTTAAGAATGCCTACACATGAAACCCTGCATCCAACCCTCAGTACTGCTATACCGATAATCCTAGCACTTCAGGAGTGGAAATAGGAAGACCAGAAGTTCAAGGTTATCCTCAAATACATAGTGAGTTTGAGGCCAACCTGGCCAGACAAGGTGAGACTTGGTCTCAAATAAATAAATAAATAAATAAATAAATAAATAAAGTGATGTCTTATGGTCACTAGGTAGCATAGGATGGCTATATGTTAAACAAGGTTTCTGATATCTCCATCTTTTTTTACTTTGCCCATGGTTAGGTAAGAAGTTGTGATGCAGATGAGGGAGTTATTCCAGGTTGAGGAAGTGGGAGGCCCTGGGCCTCTCTTAACCTAGCAGAGATCCAGAGCCCTGACACAGGAGGGCTCTCAAAGATTCATCCAACAAAGCTTCAGAGCTGCTTTTCTACTGAGGGCACAGAATGTTATCTTCTCACAATGGAGAGCATGCTATAATTGTTTGCATGATTATTATAAACAATCATACTAATAAGGCCAAATCACCCATATCTTACAAGGTGTGAGTGTGTAATAGGGAGAGTCTCTGTCACTGGCAGAGAAGTTGCAAACACATGCAGATCTCCAGTAGCTTATGTCACCTTTGCTCTGCACAAGACCACATTCATGGCCTTTCAAAATAATGGGATAATTGGGTGCAATGTGTGCACCCGCACCCCTTAGAGTGAATGTGCTAGCCTGTCTTTGTGGGAATCCACAGGGAGCCCAGTGAGCAAAAAACGCCATGCCTGACTTCACCTTGATTACATCCTTGCCCTACAAGCCCCAGAAGAACTGAACTCTCACTCCTCCTAATTAGGGGAGAAAGAAAGACAGTAATGATGGGAGAATTTTCTCTGCCTCTGACGGCAAAGCCTTCTGAGACCGACCATTCAACTTTCCCTCTCTCAGCTCCTAGGTCCTTCTTCCTGGCTGATATCTGAGGTATCTCACCCAATGCTAGGCCCTCCCTGGGGCAAGAGCCCCTCTCCCTCCCCCTAGTGTGAATTGAGTGACAGCAGGACCTGGTTGGAACAGCTCCACTCTGCTCCCAGAACCTGTTTCCTGTCTGCTGTGAGGCAATGCAGAGCTACAGATGGGGAGGAGTCTGGGAGGCCTCAAACCAGACAGGTGTGGCTGAGCAGGGCCTGAAGAGGGTGGGATGGGGAGCTGGCTGGAGGAGGCTGGCAAAGAGTAAAGTCCCTCACCCCATGAGAAAATAAATAAATTCCCTGCTTAAATAAATCAATACTCTGACACCCAGGTGCAAAGCACAGAGTCTGGCTTCAGGCTGTAAATATAGGACAGGGTGTGAATTACTATGGATTGAAAAAAAAAATCCAGAAGTGGCACAAGTTCTTGGCAAGAGAGAATCAAGCATATCATCAACGGAGAGCATAAAATAGTTAATTACTATGTTAGTTTGTTGCCACATTTTCAGTTTTGTGGCTACTTAGAAAAGTTCTGTCTGAAACCTCCCCTCTTTGCCACTTAAATATCAAGCTCAGCACTGTTCCTTCTGTGAAATGGTCTCTAGTAGGATATTCTGAGTACTAGAGAGGTAGAAAGAAAAATCAGGAAAGGCAACTCTATTTCCATCATTCACTTCCAACTCTCCCCATTCTACTCTCTGTTTATTGAAAATCAACATGGGTTGGAAGGCAAAAACTGAACTGAAACAAACAAAAGAAAAAAAAAGACAAAAAGTTTGATGACTCTAGACTGGGAACCAGGAAACTAGGATGTCATTCTTGACTTTGCCATCGGCTGTGGGACTTTGCACAAGTCTTTCTCTTCCTGACTCTGTCCCAAAGATCCAGGACTGTGGCTCCATGCTCCTACTTGATCATGACTTCAGTCTTTCCATGGGGAACAGAGAAGGAACACTCAACTCAGAAGGTCTTCCTTTGCTGTCTAAGAAAGCTTGGTGCCTAAGATATGGAGAACAGTATAAGTAAGAGGCAGTGCTGAAAAATAGGGTCTTGAATCGGAATTCTCTTTAGTCATAAGATTTCTCTTGCCTCCTCCCTTTGATAAACGCTCCGGCACCAGGCACCACTGTTATGAATCTTCTTGAGTCATAGGAGGCTGCACCCCCTTACATCCATTCTGCTGACAATGCTGCTCCACGTGTGAAGGGACTTGGTCCCCCTTCATAGAGTTCCTCCTCCATACCCCTCCCCCTTTGCCTCTGAGAGGGCAGCCTCCCCTCCCCCTCACTCTGGGTTATCAGGTCTCTACAGAATTAGACACATCCTCTCTCACTGCCAGACATGGCAGTCCTCTGCTACATATGTGCCAGGGGCCTCAGACCAGCTTTTAGATATTCTTTGGTGGCTTAAATCTCTGGTAATTCTCAGGTTAATTGACACTGTTGGTCTTCCTGTGGGGTTGCTATTGTCTTCAGGGTCTTCAATCTTTCCCCTAACTCTTCCATAAGGGTCCTTCTAATGTTTGTCTGTGGGTGGCTGCATTTGTCTTAGTCAGCTGCTAGGTGGAGCCTCCCAGAGGGTTGCTAGGCTAGGCTCTTGTCTGCAAGAACAACATAGCATCATTAATAGCGTGAGGGACTGATGTCTGCCCATGGGATGGGTCTCAAGTAGGGCCGTTTATTGGTCAGCCATTCCTTCAGTGTCTGCTGCATCTTTGTCTCTGCATTTCTTTTAGACAGGACCAATTTCGGGTCAAAAGTTTTGTAGATGGGTTGGTGTCCTCATGCCTCTGCTGGGGGTCCCATCTGGCTACTAGAGGTGGTCTCTTCAGGTTCCATCTCCTCACTGTTGGGCATTTTGGCTAAGGTCACTTGCATTGACTCCTGGGAGCTTCCTTCATCCCAGGTCTCTGGGACTTCCTAGAGTAACCCCCAACCCCCATCCCTGGCAGCTGCATATTTCCATTCATTCTCCTGGCCCACTGGAACTCTCTCCTGTCAAGTGGAGACACACCTGATTCTGCCCCCCTAGTCCCCTCACTCTATCCTCTCCCACCCAGGTCTCTCCCTTCCTCTACCTCCCATGACTATTCCATTCTCCCTTCTGTGTGGGATTCAAACATCCTCACTTGGGCCTTCCTTCTGTAGGGTGTATTATGGGTATTTCGAACTTTTTGGCTAATATCCACTTATCAGTGAGTTCATACCATGTATGTCCTTTTGGGTCTTGGTTACTTCACTCAGGATGATATTTTCAAGTTCCATTCTTCTGCCTGGGAAATTCACGATGTCCTTGTTTTCAATAGCTGAATAGTATTCCATTGTGTAAATGTACCAAATTTTCTGAATCCATTCTTTGGTGGACACCATGGACAAGAAAAGATGCAGAGAACCTCAGTGATCGCGCCACCTAGTGGACAAACTGGGACTTTTTTCTGGCTCCAAAAATTAGGGAGGCCTGGCGGCTATCTTCCTCCACTGCTGTCAGTGAGGCCAATGTTGCATTGTGTCAATCACAACAATGGAAGAACTTCAGGGCATTATTTTGAAATGATCTGCTCCAGTCAAGGACTACTTTTGACAGCAGAGGGGAGCATCAGCTCCAAGGAGCGCCCATGTAAACAGGGAGTTGGATGTCAGAACAAATGATGGAGCCTGGTTTAGTTCCACTTTCCTCCCTGAAAGAGCCCTGTTGAGCAATTTCTCCTCCGTACACCACACCTCTTCATTATTTACTGTATCTTCGGGGGAGAATAAAACAAGAGGTACCCCTCCTCCTCATGCCCTCTGCTGCCTCACCCTCCCCTCCCCGCCTCCTGCCAATTGTGTCTTTTTCTGGAGTTTGGCAAACATAGCCACTTCCTCCTGCTGTGCTTTCAGAGAAGCTGAAATGAATGTGGCTCTAGTTATTTTTTTCCCCTTAATCATTCTTTCTCATTTTTTGCTGGAAAGCATTTTCATGAAGCACAATCACAGAGGGACAGAATGTCCTGATGTTTGGGTGAGCAGCATGCATTCTTTTCTTTCTTTTTTTTTCTTCCCTTGAATAAAAATAACACCACATAGCCATAACGTTAGAGGGATGAAGGCCATCTTTTCATAATTTTGGTCTATCCTCAGTACCTGTTGCATTTCTCATTGCTCCTCCTTCAACCCTCCGTCCCTGGAAAAAGCTAAGGTCACCTGTCTCCTCAACTTCTGCTCAGGTAACTCTTGCAGTCTGGAAGGTGTCATCCCCAACCTACAGCTGTCCAGTGCTGGCTGCATCTCAGTACTTCCTCAAGCCTACCTCTCTGGGGATTTACCTTTAGAATCTGGGCCTACAGTGTTTTATGTTCTTCAATGCTCACAAATGTATAGCAATGAATGTGGTAGACTTTAATCTCAGTAATCAAGAGGTAAAGACAGGAAGACTGACCACAAATTTGAGGTCAGCCCAGTTTACTTAGCAAATTTTAGGCCAGCTAAGGCCACATAGTGAAAACTCTGTCTCAAAACAGCAACAACAATAATAAATGAACAAAAATTCATACCTGGATCCTTCCCATTGCAAGTCTAGTGCAGAGAGAAGTTACATAATAAATGTTTGTTAAATTACCATGTGGTGGTTAGAATAGGAATGACCCTCATAGATTCATGTGTTTGAATGCTTGCCCTGTAGAGAGTGGTACTA
This sequence comes from Mastomys coucha, assembly GCF_008632895.1. Lineage (NCBI taxonomy): Eukaryota > Metazoa > Chordata > Mammalia > Rodentia > Muridae > Mastomys > Mastomys coucha. The sequence continues at coordinate 91,867,142 of NW_022196891.1, read as the reverse complement.
CTAGGAGGTAGTCTTGTTGGAGGAAATATGCCACTGTTGGGGGCAGGCTTTGAGGTCTTATATGCTCAAGTTACACCCAGAATGTCTCACTGTCTCCTTCTACTCCTTGTGGATCAAGATGTAGAACTCTCAAATCCTTCTCTAGCGTCATGTCTGCCTGCACACTGTCATGTTTCCCACCATGACAATAATGGACTAAACCTCTGAACTGCAAGCCAGCTCCTATTAAATATTGTCCTTTATAACAACTCTTGTGGCCATGGTGTTTCTTCACAGCAATAAAACTCTAAGACATACAATATCTGCTATTTTTTAAAAAAGCCATTTCTGAGACAAGAAGAGGAAGGGTTGCTTGGGAAGGTTAAGTGGTTTGCCTACCACATCTAGTAAGTAGCATTGAGGACATAGGAACAAGATGTTTTAAGTTCAAATCAAGCACAATTCCCCTCTGCTAAGTGGCTTCCAGCTACACTCTTGCCTGAGTTCACCTTCCAGGAGACAATGCCCTTAAATTTGGGCACTTCCTTTTTTCAGCACTTCACTAGCATACAAGTTACTTAAGGGCAGGGACTAGACCATATGTTTCTTTTCTGCAATGAAATTTGTCAGTCAATCCTCAAAATGATTGGCCAGCTCAGTTGCTTTCTCTGTGGAACCCAGCATCCTCAGTTTTAGTTCTGGTGCTGAGGGTCTGGGATGCTAAATGCTAGGATCTCTGTTCTTGTTTAAGGTGGATTCTGGAACCATTCATTTCCATCTGCTGATCTAAGCTTTTGCTCAACCAGAGGCTTAGAAGTTTTGTCCTTTGGGACATTATAGATACCCTAGGTTCCTTTGCTGCTAGATCTCCTTTAGGATGTGCTCCTACCCAAAGCCTTGTTTAAACACAGCTCTGTCCTCCATTCTCTGTGGGCTGGGGAGCTCCTAAAAGACTGTGATACAAAATTGTGCCTCATTGCTTTGCAATTTTTATTCCCACCTCTCCCAGGGCCCATGCAGCCATCTGTGTGATTCAGAGATCTATAGAATCAAACAGAACCTCACTTCTTTTAATGTAATGACTATGTTTAACAGCTAACATTAACAATTACCATAGTCCTGCGTATAGTAAGCTGTCATTGTCCATGTTGTCATGTACTGAGAAGACTGCTGCCTTCACAGTGGTGTTTGGAGCAAGGGTCCTAGGATGTTGTCTTAGTTAAGGTTATTATTACAAAAGCAAGCTTTTGGCTTACAATTCCACATTACTGTTATCATTGAAGGAAGTCAGGACAGGAGCTTAAACAGAGCAGAACCTGGAGGCTGGAATTAATGAAGAGGCCATGGAAGGGTGCTGCTCACTGGCTTGACCCTCATGGCTTGTTCAGCCTTCTTTCTTGTAGAACTCAGGTACCAGTGATGGCACCACTCACAATGGGCCAGGCCCTCCCCCATTAATAAAATGCCCTATAGGCATGCACATAGCCTTATGGAGACATTTTTCTTAGTGGAGATCCCCTCCTCCAAATGACTTTAGTTTGTGTTAAGTTGACATTAAGCTATTCAGCATAGATGGTTGATCTATGGGGCTCATCATGGAGATTGAATTTGGGGCTCATTCCACTGTGGTCTCTGGAGCTCCTGAAACTCTAACTTCTTTAATGTTCTCAACCAGAAAATAGACCCAGAAAGGAGACATCACAAAGTAAGAAGTAAATGAGAAGTTGCAGTCAATAGTGTATGTAGCAAGAAACACTGATACTTGTGAAGTAATCACTGTCACTGCCAAAGTAGTATCTGTCTGTAGGCTAAAATGTGGCCTTGGGGACACCAGACATCTTCTAAAGACACAAGGGATATGCATCTAGATATATTTTGGTTTTCGTAATAGAAGTTCAGTGAGAGAGGTCACCATGGTTTTGGTCACCACCACAGTGACTCTCAGTATGTGCATGTCCTTCATCATGATGGTTATTGCATCTTTGCTCTAGTTCTGGTTCTCAGTAGATACAGCAGTTCTTAGAAAATCACTTTGGATCCCCAGTGCCAGCATAAAATGACAATGTTCTTCCTACCTACAGGTTCTGAGACTCTTCAATAGCAATGTAATTGTCCTTGGCGTCAAATGAGGAAACTGAGGCCTGACAGATGAAATGCTTTGACTAAAACTGACAGTTAACAGAGGCTGGAGCCAAGAGGAAACAGTCTACTGCTTCCAGTCCATGCGCTGTGTATGGAGATGGCCACCCTCTTACAAGTTTCTGGACACTTCTGTGCTGATAAGATCACAAGGTATTTCTGCTTTAGATACTTGTTTCTTAAAAGGAGCTTACTGGGTATTCATGCCTGGCAAAGCGGAATCATGTATTCTATTCTAGAGGAACATGATGATCTTGAAGCTGGACCCAACATGCTTTCTCACACTTCTCCCTGCACTATCCTAGAAAATCTCATCTCTAATGGTGTTTGTGTCTACCATCTGTGATGAGAATGGCTAATTTAATTATGTTGGATTGAACTGAGCTCCCAATTCATGAATTCTACTTGATACCCCTGGTACTTTAGTTTGGCTTATGACCTAGAAGCAAGCACAATTGTAGTTTTTCTTTGTCAAAGGATAAACAAAAGGAACATCAAGGAGCAGAATTGTGTCAGTTTTGGGCATGCAGTTCTGGCTTTAGAGTCAAGGATACCAGAAACTTTTTGTGGAATCTATGCCCCCCCCCCACCTTGGCTTAAGAAAGCTGTCAAGGCTAGATGTGTGTCTGGGGGACACTGTATGGAGACTCAGAGAGGCCGTTTTATGAAGTGGTAAAGATGAAGCCTGGATTTTGCTGGAGACCCTAAAATGTTGGAGATGACAGAGTTGTGGGATACCAGCCAGTGAAAACTGCAGACTGGGTACAGAACTAGCTCAGAGAGAGAAATGTGTTGCAGTCAAAAAACCTGAAAGGAGTTGGAGATCTGAGGAGCACTTTGACAGAGTTTCACTGTTTTGTTTTGGACTTGGCTTTGGCTCAGTATTTCTTCACTATGCTTCTTTTCCCCCCTTTGTATGTTGGAAGTACATTATCTGCTTTTTAAATTTTGGTTGTATAGGGGGTTCCAGTAAGAGCTTGACTTGAGTCTCAGAAGAGACTTTGGACTATTAAACAGTGTTAAGACTATGATGGACTATGGGGAACTTCTAAATTTGAACTGAATGTACTTTTGCATTATGATATGGGTACAAACCTATGGGGTCCAGGGGCTGAAATGCAGTGGTGTGAGTAAGAATGGCCCTCATAAGCTCATATATTTGAATACTTAGTCATCAGGGTGTGGCACTATTTGAGAAGTATTGGAGCTGTGGCCTTGGAGTAGATATAGGTTTAATGGAGGAATTGTGTTACTGGGAGTGGGCTTTGAGGTTTCTAAGGCACAAGCCAGGCCCATGTCTCTTTCTCTGTCTTTCTATCTTTCTTTCTATCTCTGTCTCTATACCTCTCTCTCTGCTCCTCTGCTCTCCCCCATCTCTCTATCTCTCATCATCTCCTTGTCTTTCTCTCCCTTCAGATTGGGATGTAGCTCTTAGTTACATCTCTAGCATCACACCTGCCTACTGTCATGTTCTGTGTCATGGTGAAAATGAATTAAGACTCAGAAACTGTAATCAAGCCCCAAATTAAATGTTTTTTTTTTTAAATAATTGTCTTAGTCATGGTGTCTCTTCATATCAATAGAACAAGTGACAAAAAACTCATAAGGGGCAGAACTTCAACTTTCTCTAGGAAATTACATCTGGGGTAGGATCTCCCAACAGGACCTACCAATAATGTCTGTCATCCTCCCTACTTTTCTTCATTCTTGTTCATAATAGCACTGTGTACAAATGAAACTCAGAAAAATGTTATGCTTAAATTCCCAGCAAATACCTCCTCTGATATAGGACTGCAGTTGGTTGTGGTTGTATGAGTCCCTTCAGGACAGGAAGTCTTTTCTCTTGTGTTTTAGCATCCTAGGGTTAGATGACCACACACTTGATGACTCAAAGCAACAGAAGTTGCTCTAGTAGTTTTAGAAGCCACAATACAGAAATTTGGTTCCTCAGAAAACTCTAGGAAGAATCTTGCTTGACTTTTTTAGTGTCTTATGGTGGCCACTTGTGTAGGTCTTTCTTGGCAGTAAGCATACTCTTATATTCACTCAGCTGGTTTCCCTTTGTGTGTTCATGTGCCTTCCTACTTGGGTAACAGTCATCAGCTATAAGGGTACCTAATCCACTAGAACCTCATCTTAACCTGATTATATTCATAAAGATTCTGTTTTCAAATAATGTCACAACTAGAAGACAAACAATTCAACTGTACTATGCATCCATTGTGATGATTCACACTTTGAGTTCAGTGAGACATCATTCTTCATTCTTAGACCCATCCAATAATCCAGTCTTTACCAGTTTATCTCCTATAAAGAATCTAGAATTTACTACCAATAAATATGAAAATTATTTTAGTTTTATAGTTAGCCTTAGCCCTAAAAGAATCTTCATGTCTACCATTTTTCTTTTTGGAAAGCACAGGGAATGTCTAGAAGTATGTGAAACTGCATAATGATCCAAACCCGATCCCCATTTCTATGGAGTCCACCATCCATCTCTGTCTACCAGAACACCAATTAGCCTATCTCTGGCCTACTGGTCCTGGTGATCAGAGTGAAAAGACAGACTCGGACAAAGCCAACTATGTTGCTACCTCAGGGGACTCCTATCCTCAGCCTTTCTACCCACCCATTGCCCTTTTCACTGTTAGATAAGCAAGAGGAATCAAGTGAGAGTGCTCATTTAAAGTTACTCAGGAAGAGGAGATAAATCCTTTCTTAACCCCTATGTTGCTTAGTTCATGCTGAGTGTGACTTCTAAGACACATGTCTAAAAGAGAATAAGCATTGTCCTTAAATTCAGCAAGCACAGAGAGATAAATTTTTATATTTCAGAGTTTCATAAAGGTTGTATTAAGCCACTTATTTGAGACTAGATGTCAATGACTCCAACTTGGCTTCATTTATACCATATCCAGTGACCTTTCCTGGAGTTCAAGAGCAGCTAAGGCTGCTCTGTTTTTGCACAGGGTAGACCTTTGCATTAGACTGTTCCAGACTGAGCACTGCTGTGAATTGTCTGTGGATCACAAAGAATTGTACCTAAGGCTGAGAAAGAGCCCTTGGACAGATGGGAAGGTTATTGCTATCTCTACTCTAGGGAGCGTGTAGGATTAGAAAACTGAAGCAGCTACTCTGCTAACGGTAGAACAGTTGTTCTCAACTTTCTATTGATGTGACCCTTTAATACAGTTTCTCATCTTGTGGTGACCCCCAAACCATAAAATGATTTTTTTCTGCTACTTCATAACTCTAATTTTGCTAATGTTATGAATCATAATATGAGCATCTGATATGCAACCCCCAAGGAGATTCAAGAATCATTAGGCTAAAGGATCACCAAACTGACTTTCTCCTACGTGGCAATAACTATAATCTTAAAAGAGTAATTAAACAGAGAAGGAGAAATTCTTAGGGAACACCTATGAGAGCACTAATGTGCTCAGTATATGTAGGTTTACAGGGATGCTGTGCTTATGCAGGGTGGCTGTGATATTTGGCCTGTGGCTCACAACTATATCATACAAACATGCTTTATTATTTAATTTAGGTCTTAGTGATCACTTCTGGAAATTCCATGATACCTGGGTAGGAATTAGTAAATTGTACTTTATAAAAGCTGAAAAAAACTAAGTAGGCAGTTTTGATTCTTATCTAGGGCTAAGAGAGATAGATCTATACATCAGCTCATTGTGGCTGTGGGGAATGTCTTCATTATATAAGGGTTGATCTGATTTTGCATTTTAAGGAAATATTAGCATTTCTTGTAAATAAGGATGTATACACAAATTGAAGCATTTTGACGGTCTCCAAGTTCCTGTCTCCTTAAAGAAAGAATTTGATAAAGATATATAGACAATTTAAGCAGAAATTTATTTACTAAAGCTAAATAAATTAAGCACCCCAAAGAAAAATTGGAGTGGACTGCCCCAAGGCAAGGAAGAGCCCACTGGGTTCTGTGCTGTGGATTTTAAGGAAGCTTTTATGGATGCTTTCCCAGTGTCTCCTGTGTATCAGAGGGATTTATAATCCTGCGATACTCAGGTGTTCACATTCACGAAGGAGAAGGAAGCAGGCAGAACGGAGTTCACTGGAATCACTCAGTGTAGCCACATGTCCTATCAGGCAAGATATGTTTCTGAGTCAGTTTGAGGAATACTCTGAACCTGGACAAATCACTATAAAATATATCTGGATTTGTTTAGGTAATTCCACAGGAAAGATAAAGCAATGAATTATAAAGCACACAAATAACTCCAGAAAGCAGGAACTAGGTATATATGGCTAATTGTGAGTACTGGCTTGACTGACCATTAGTAAGATGCTTATCTGGGGATGTCAGGGAGAGTGTGCACAGAGGCAGTTAGAGTGTTTAGGTAGTTATTTTAAAGACTCCTATTTTGTAAAGCATAGTCACATGATGAAAAACTTGAACAGGATTTCCTTAAAATTATTTGGTATAAGGCTAGGAGTATTCGTTGCTCTTACAGAGGATTGGAACTTAGTTTCCAGCAGCCACATGGACAGCTTACAACCACCTGTAACTCCAGGTCCAGGGGATTGATGTTTCTTCTGAATTCATATCTGCACATAGCACACACACACACACACACACACACACACACACACACACACACTTAAAAAATAAATCTTAAAAATTAAATAGAGATGTGGGTAGAGTGGATGGGTCCATATATAAAGGATGGCCAAGCTGTGCATGTTGGTGTATGGGAGGCAAGAAGAGTGTGGCAAGTTTGAATGCAGCCTGGACTACAGAGTGAGGCTTTGTCTCAGAATAAAAATGAGCAAACAAAAAAACTGAAAAGTAAACAAAATAGAAAGGAGTAACATGTGCTAATCTTTGTGGCAGCTATGCCATTTAGATATATATGTGCTTATTATACTAATTAGCTATGCTTTGCATAAATAATAAAATTTATAGGAAGACAATTTTTTTAATGAAGAGGATTTGAGATGAAGTAGAAATTATAAACACATACTGCTATTTTATTCATATCATTTCATTTTAGTTTCACTGGAACTGAATGGGCTAGGTATTTTCATTATTGCTGTTTTACAGAGGAGAGAGGAAACACAGATGGAAGGGTCAATTCACTTTCCCAAGGTCATTGGTGAACTAGGACCTAAGCCTAGCCTAGGAAGTTTAACTCTAGGCAGTCTGAGCCGGAGATCTTGACTTTAACTCCTTTTCTCTAAACTGGCTAAGCTGGCTTGTATGCTTTGGCGCCTGATGTTTTCTCTTGGGTCATCTGGCCCTGTGCAGTCCAACATCCCCAGCTGTCCTGTGAGTAGCAACTGCCTTGTCACTGGTGGCAGGCTACTATGCTATTATGTAGGCTTTTGTTCATGAGACAGGCTTTAAGATTGTGTCTAATGAAGAGTCCGTGGTTCACATAGTTGTTTTCTCCAACAAAGTGGATGTTCTGAAAGGGTTAGGTAGCAATGCTTTCCTTGAAAAGCATTAAGGAGAAATTGGCAACCAGAGATGGGGCAGCACAGGAGTAGTATTTAAGGTGCATAGGAGAGTGAGCCATGGCACTTGGACTCTCTCAGGAGAGGGCCTCTTTGCTCTTACCAGCTTCTCCCTTGACCACACATAGCAAACATTCTATTTTCCCAGTCAGATTAGTTCAAGAATGTTCTTATTATGGCTTTCTTCATTATGACCCACACCACTCACCAGGATGTAGACAGTACACAAAGATATCTTGCTTTTTAACAGCATAGATCTTCAAAGCTGCAGTAAATCAACCCTAAACTGAAATTCTACCAATTTCGTAACATGAGTTTCTTGTAGAATGAAAATAAAATTCTTGCCAGCAGCCTTTCCCTTCATTCTACCATCTTCCTGTTTTTGTTGTCCACACATCTCTGAGGAGACTTTGGGGTCACATTCTAAGGAGCAGGGCAGGTGGCTCTCAGGGATAACATACCTGGTTTTATAGCAGGTGCATTGCCTTGACCAGTGTCTGAGTCAGTGTTCTATTGCTGTGAAGAAACACCATGACCACAGCAACTTTTGCTTTTGTTTTGTTTTATTTATTTATTTTTTAAAAGCATACAATTGGAGCTTACTTACAGTTTCAGAGACTTAGTCCATTATCATCATGGCTGGGCACATGGCAGCATGCAGGCAGACACGTGCTGGAGAGTGTCTGGGAGTTCCACATCTGGATTCCCAGACAGCAGGAAGAGAGAGGCACTTGACCTGGCTTGAGCTTTTGAAATCCCCAAACCTCCAGTGACACATTTCCTCCAACATGGCCATATCTCCTCCAACAAGCCCACACCTTCTAATCCCTGTCAAGTAGTGCTACTCCTTAAATGACCGCACATTTAAATATACGAGTTTCATGGGAGGCAGGCCATTCCTATTCAAATATCCACAACCACTTATACATAAGAAAATGGGTTCATGTGCATAGATACTTTATTCAAACTTGGGACAGGCACAGGGCTGTCTGATACATAAGTATTGTTTTAACATAACTCAGAACCATCTTTGGAACTGCCAAGAATCAACTCCAATTCTCTGTTTGGATAAGATGGAAGTTTCAAAGGAAAGTTTTCCTTGGCAAAAATGAATATCTTGGCTCTAGTGGATCGGTGATGAAAACACCCAAGACCAAAGGCAAAGGAGGACTGCTTCTAATTATGGAGTTGAGCTCACTGGGAATAGTCTTGTGACAGTTTTGCATTAGAGGCAGACGGTGTTTCAGTTGGCAAGCCACAGAAAATGAGAGATCATTTCTCTGCTATTTGGTGGACTTTTCCAATTATAAGTTGGTAATTTAAGTCTTTGGTGATTTTGGAAATTTTCCCACTGGAAAATTCTCATGGATTTTTGGTGTTTGGCTTATTTTGGAAATAGTGAGACTCTGCTGAAGAGAAAAGTGACTAAGACATTGGGAGAATTGATAAGAATTTCAGTAAGGGCTAGGGGATATCTTAGTTGATAAAGTGATTGTTGTACAAGCATGAGGACTTGAGTTCAATCTCTAGAACCCACATAGTGGCTTGCACTTGTAATTTTAGCACTAGGGAGGCAGAGTTAAGAAAATCCCTGGGACTTGCTGGGTAGCCAGCCTAACCTTGTGTCAAAAAAAAATGGTTAGTTCCTGAGGAATAAAAAAGAAGTTGACCTCTGGCCACCACACACATATGTGTCCTAAAACATGTGTGTGTATATGTGTGTGCATGTGTGCACTTATGGGTACCCCTAAATCATAGACAAATACTACCAGCAGAGACACACACACGTTAACTATATGCACATGAGTCACAGGCAAATGGTACCATTAAATAGACATACGTACGCACACATATGCAAACACAAATCACAACCAAGTAGTGCCAGTCAAGATGCTACCCAGGAGTCCATAAATGCTTCAGAAACAGAGTCTTGATTCCTATGTGATTTGAATTCGTGACTCACAAAAGAAGAGCAGCTCAACTGCTGGCAAATAAAAAGTAAGAAATGTCTTTAAGATTTAGAACTCTGAGAAATGTAAGGAGTTGGTACAAACTGACTAGGAAGGAGGAAGATGGGGAGGAACTATAGAAAGGATGAGGTACATGAGGGAGACCAAGAAGAAACTGTATGGGTGGGGAGGAACTGTAGGGGTGCAGTGGAACTGTGGGAGTGAGAAGGAACTGTGGGCGTGGGGTGGAATTGTGGGGGAATGGGGGTGAAATGTAGGGGATGGGGAGGAACTGTGGGAGGATGGGAAGGAACTGTAGGGGAGGGGAGGAACTGGGGGGGAATAGAGAGAACATATTCCATTTTTTGGACTGCAAACTCATGAAGGTGTTTTTCCTTTATTGGTGATCCTCTTCGCTAATAAGCCAGCTGGTGCCCTCTACCTGGATCACTCATCTCAGGAAGATCAATGTATGTTGATGTTCTCTGATACTACTTGGTATTCTTTCTGAACTTCACATATTAAACGATTTGGGTAGAGATGAAGTGAGAAATCATTCAGTTCTCATTTTTAAGTGCATATTTATTTTAATACCCTAACAGCTGCACCTTTCTTGACATCTGTCAAAAAAATTAAATGATTAATTCCTGAGGAACAAAAAAGAAGTTGACCTCTGGTTGCCACACACACATATGTGTGCTAAAACATATGTGTGTATGTGTGTGTGAATGTGTGCACTTGTGGGTATCCCTAAATCATAGACAAATGCTACCAGCGGAGACACACACACATGTTAACTATGTGCACATGAATCCCTTTCATCCCAGGCAAATGGTCCCTTTCTACCTCCATTCCCATCTCAAGATGGTCTTAAACCATCCATACTTGGCCTGTACCCATGGCTCTTCTAATCACCACTCATGTGACCCTTAATAATTCTCAGTCATCTCAACTACAGAGAAAGAGAGGCAATATTTGAATGCCTTGGGACTCCTTTTTGTAGTGAGTGAAAAACATTAATTAAATGAGAAAGTGACTATCTGGTTAGTACCTAAGATGTGCTCTTTACAAACCTGATCCATTGCACCTCAAGCATACTTTCTTGGGTTTTGCCAGTGCTTACTTTCCTGATGAGTTGTACTGATTGCTTCATGGGCTACAAATGGTTGAGATCATGGCTCATGCTCTGTTCTTGGTAATGATTCCTAGAGAGATCTTATGGCCAATGCTATCTGGCTGAGAAAATGGAAGAACCTGTCTATCTTCTCTTTTTCCACAGTCAATAGGACACCTGGGAGCCAGGGCATCTCCAGACAAAATTGCTAGAATCCGTCATTCTGTGACAGACAGCTCTCAGTTCCCCAAGTTTCTTGCTTGCTTTCTATTGTAGTGGTGAAAGTAGTGGGATAGATAGGGCATTTCTTGGGTTGAGAAACTTCAAAGTTAATTTCCTAAGTGGAGGCCAGTAAAAATAGATTTGGAGTGACAGGACACTCTCCCAGAAGCTTCCAGAAGGCTACAGTGCTCAGGATACAAATAGAAGCAGATGGGAGAAACATGCAAGGTCCCTCAAATCTAGATGTGAGGAGCCCAGCCAGCCCATTGTCACCATCCATACCTGTCCACCTTCTCTCATCTTGGACAAGGGCTCCAAGCCAAAGCATCTTCCAGGCCTCTTCATCTTCCTCCTTCCCAGTCTCCTCTCCCTGCCATGAGCCTGTTTGAACATGCTTGACTGGAACTCACAGTCTCTAATCTGGGGGACTTGGTGGGGTCAATTTTCACATATGCAACACCCTGCCTTTATATTCTGTCACAACATGCCCTCCCTGCCTGAAAGCCAGTTTGATTTGTACCCTTCTTAAGTTCAGATCAGACTGCAACATCTGCATACATACAATGGCTCGCAATATCCCTGAATCACTCAATTGCCTTATGATCAATGGAGAAACTGAGGCCCAAAAATGGGGAAGGAATTTATTTAACTTATGCATCATGGGGTTGGGGGAGCACAAGTTATAGTACTTTCTAGTCATGGATTCAGCTCTCTCTCTCTCTCTCTCTCTCTCTCTCCTTTTGTTTTTGTTTTTGTTTTTGTTTTCGAAACATGGTTTCTCTGTATAGACCTGGCTGTCCTAGAACTCACTCTGTAGACCAGGCTGGCCTTGAACTCAGAAATCTGCCTGCCTCTGCCTCCCAAGTGCTGGGATTAAAGGTGTATGCCACCACCACCCAGCAATCCAGCTCTCTTGACTTGTCCTAAGGCTCCTCTTCAGCCTCTGATCATCTTATCAATCCATCTGTAATGTTTCTGAGATTTAGCTTTATCCATTTGGAGGCTTTGCTAATTCTGCACACTTCTACCACACTGTATGCTTTTAGTTGTTTACATTATTCCATCTTTACAAAAACACTTCCCAGCAGCAGCAGTCACTGCCACAGCAATATAATTGATCCCTTTTACAGATGATAAAACCTTGATGCAGGGAATTCAATGGCTGGCTCAAGGACACAGAGACACACAGGCGCATGTGGGGAATAGGTGACTGTATAAAATAATAGCAGAGATAGTAAGTCTGATTGTTGCCCACCTGGGAAGGTAACGGATACACACACTCAATGTGCCCTGTCTTGTCCTTGTGTTTCTCTGATGTTTTGGCACCCAGTCCCTCTTATATTTTTGCTTTAGAAATAGTAGTATTTAAAGGCAGGTTGAAACAGGAAAAAAAATGGCTTGCCTTATACACATGCTAAGTGTGAGCTCATAGAGAAAGATGGGATGGAGACACAGAGAAGGAACATAAACCCTTGTTGAGAGAAATGAGGTCACATACTTTGCTTCTGTCACCCAGGATCTACTACTTTGTCTGCAGCTTCTAGTCTGGCCGAATTGCTTTTCTGCTTCATGAGACACACAGCACAGCAGTACCAAGCTTTCTCTCTGCCTCACTTCGCCAGTGTTGTCTGTAACCCACTTTGCACTATAGCACATTTATCATATTGATCGTATAAGAAATAGATCATAAGCAGAATGAAATTACGAATGCAATGATCTGGGGCACCCCGTGGACCAGATCAATCTTGGGGCAGCTGGGGGAAAAACTAGTTTCTTGCTGTGACAATAGAAATTTCCATCAGCTAGCATTCCCTGTAGAGGAGAAGTCTGCCATGCTGATAAAGGGTGTGCATGTACACATGTGTGCATGGGGATGTGACTGCATGTGCATGTGTGCACATGTGTATGTCCATAAGTCTGTCTCAGATGTGTGTGTGTATGTGTATACACATGCATGCCTGTATGTGCATATGCACATAAGTCATGTTTGTGTGTGTGTGTGTGTGTGTGTGTGTGTGTATGTGTGTGCTATATCTTTGTGTGAGTGTGTTATGTAAAAAGACATAACTCTCACTTGTTTAAGAGACCTTTTAAAGACCCTTCCAAATCTGGTGTGAATGTCTGGAATGAGAATCACCCTCTTTGTCACCATGGATGGTGATGCCCTGGCTTCTGAATTTGCAGGTTCAGGAACTGGAATTATAGCAGTGAAGTTTGTAAGCAGCTACTCAGAAGCTCAAGTTCTCTTCCTTTTTATCTGTCAGGCTTCAGTACTGACCCCTTCCATCTTTAGAATGCTCTCTCTGTCTAGAGACAGGGCTGGTGAGTCAGCTGAGGCTGGAAATTCAAGTGAGCAAGGTTCCTGGCAGCCTGCCATTACTTCAGACAGAGATAGAAGCCCACAGTGGGAATGTGGTCTGAGGCCCCAGCCACCCCTTTCCACTGTGAAATCTATCCCCAGACACGGAGGCTCAGTGCTATTGGCTTTGGCAACATTTGTCATGCCAATAAACGCATTGAAACTGAAGAAGCCAGAAGGGGGACTGAACACAGAGTATAGAAAGGGTGAGGAGAGGGAGGGAGAAGGGTATTCAAACAATGAGAAAGGAGAGGAGATACCCAGAGACTGTCCAGCAAGCTTGAAGGAAAGTACATCATAGATGCTTAATGGCTGAGTTCATAGAAAAATGACAGTACAGGCATGAGTAGACCCATGTCAGCCTCCGAACTATCTCTGCCTAATCTCGTGACCACTATTCAATACTGTAGATCATCTCTGGAAACCTTCCCTTGGGGACAGATGGCCAAGGAAAGACACTTATGTACATCCAGACACTACTATCATTGACAGGAGATAAAGAACCAAGAGATCAAAGATTAGAGAGTGGAGTTTTACAGACTTGTGGTTGGCTAAGATGTTAGAAGGATTAATATAGTTAAAATCCATAATTTAAATTTAGAATGCATCTACTTTGTCTCAAAAGAGAACTTATTTCCTGATCATAGATTATTCTAATGAGTTCCAATCAGCCATCTAATGTATGTTGTTGCTTGTCATATTGCTGGCTGGAAGTATGGATCCCTCCATGTAGTTCATCTCCCAGCATGGAAAACATGACCTGTGCACTGAGCGTGGGTGCCTGTATTCATGTTTAAGGAGGATGGGGCATCTCACACAGGAATCCTGGGGGACTTAGAGCACATGTGCCCTGTGTAAGAAGAGCAGTGTTTATAACATGAGCCAGCTGGAGCCCAGAGTATCACAAACATGAAGGCCTGGGAGTGGACTAGAGGAATGCTCCACTAGTGACTCCACAGGAAGCTTCTTTTATCAGCTGGGGGTTAATTTGAGATAAAAGATTGGTGCTGTGAGGGGAGTTCCCAAACTGTCCTGGGCCTGATAGAGCCATTCTCTAATGAAATGCATGTAGTTTATTTTACCAATTCTAATTAAATAAAGAATGAGTATCAGATTTCTTTATCCTTGTGCTGGCTCTGAACTCAAGCCAACTCCGCAAGCCCTACATGCCCTGACCTAATGGAGCTTTTATTCCAGCGAGCTGGGAACCAACCTACCATTGTAAAGAGGGGAATATGAAGAGAAGGAGGAGAAGAAAGAGGAGGAGGAAGAAAAGGAGAAGGAGGAAGAGGAGGGGGAGGAGGAGGAGAAGGAAATACTAAGAAAAAGAAAAAGAAGAAATACTTAATGTTTGTCTAGCAGATGAAAATTTTCTCAAGATAAAGTGTTTTCTGGATGAGCAGAACAGTGGAGATAATTTCCCCAGAAATCAAAATGATTTACCTTATCTTTGCATTCTTTAGACAAGAGTTTCCATTTATTTAGTCATTTATTTTATTAGTTTCTGGAGATCCTTCTCTTACCCCTGACTACCATCAAAGACACAGCCATTAGCACAGGGAGCCCAAGTCTGGGCAGGGAGACAGGGATTGTCAGCTTGTCATTTACTCTCCATCTTGGACCAGGCCCAGCTGTGTGCTGAAGAGACCAAAGTGCTCCAGGGCAGTCAGCTGTGGACTTAGACTGTGTTCTTACTGAGGACCCAGTCTCCTGGGCAGTGGAGAGATTGATGGTGAATGCTGTACTCAGAATCCTCAATACCACCCACACACTTATGGGCTTGATGAGGAATCAAGCTATATTTAGTTTTCAGTAGTTTTCAACAGAGACAATTTGATCACTGGAAGCATGTAGTAGTGGAAACAGTTTTGTTTGGTACTTTGCGAAGGGAGCTACCATACAGCCCCAAACACCATCATTGTCACCCTGTGGAGTGGGGGTGGGGCTCTACAGCCATGCCATGCCTCTGTTCAGACTTTGCTGAGAAAGCCCTGGGGAGGAGACTTACTCCATTGTATACTATCAACTGGATCTAGAATTGCCTTTTAAAGTAGCTTTGAAGAGTAAAATTGTTTATGTGAAGTGGTAGAAAGTTTTTCAGAAGAACATCTCAAATTCTGAGTAGATGAAGAAATAGAACCATGTTGTCTCACCTCCCCCATCCCCCACTCCTTTGTGGATCTTGCTGCCTGCCACATAGAACTCCTCATTTTGAGAGTTATTGGAAATGGGAATAATTTAAAACTAGGCTGAGTCCTTAAATGACTTCACTTTTTCAGGACTCAATCATTACCCAGAAGTTTGTAAAAAGACCCTGCCAAGGCTTTTTCTTCAGATCTGCCTGAAACTGTGTATTACATACCATGGAGTTCTTTTTGAGCAATTAAGGCTCTCCATGCCAGGATTTCTCATCATCTACCAAAGCCATTTAAAAAGGGCCTTGTGTCTGGCTTTCCCAGAGAAACAGATGGCATTTTGGGTACTGGCAGGAGACAGGTGTGAAGTTTCAGGGGCCGGAGGGCTTGTCTGGCATCCTATGCAAATTTGGCTTCATTTTCAGCCCTCCCAGGAGTTGCCACCAAATGGAGTTTCTATATCCCTGTCACATGTTCAAGAGTGTGTGTTGGTGGGGGTGGAGCAAAGATACAGAGAAAGGGGGAGGGGAGAAAGGGGGAGGTAGAGAGAACAGAGAAAGGGAAACACACAGAGAAAGGCACATAGAGACAGACACACACACAGAGGCTGTGAAGGAATTATGTATTTGAGTGTGTGAGAGAGACAGAGAGATAGACACAAACAGAAACACACAGATTGGCAGAGACAAAGACAGTGACAGAAGTATGTGTCTATGTGTGAAAGAGAGAGGTTGTGACAAAAGTATATCAAAGACAGAGACAGAGAGAAACAGAGATACAGAAATATAGAGACAAAGTGTATACCTACAAAGAGAGGCTATGATCTAAGTAAGTGTATCTGAGAGAGACAGAGGTAGACAGAGAGATACACAGAGGTTAGAATAGAAATATAGACATGTGTATGTGGGGTATGATGGAATGCATGTTTGGACACCCAATGTATATTTTTAGCATATATAGAAAGCCGGTAGCATAGAAAACTGATGCTTTATTCTAGTCTAAACTGTATGAATGGTCAGCTCCCTAGGAAGACAGTGTTCAGTTCTTTCCTCAAAGTCTTCAGCCTCTGAACCTGTTCCTGTCTACAGGATGTTGAAACCTGAAAACCAGTAGCTTAGCAGTGAGGTCACCCAAGGACTCAGCTAGGAGGCGTCTGACACATCCTTCTTGCATAGTCTTGTAGTTAAGCAATGGTTGTAGTTAGTGATCTTTGTTTATCCCAAGTGTATGTTCTCCACTTTTCTTTAGAAGGGGCATTGTGTGCAGATCCATATGCCAAAGATAGTCCAGTAATGGTCTCTGTTTAAATGTCTTTTTTCTTATTTCTCCTGAAGTACTTGCCACATTTTTATACTTTTGAAAATATGTTCGATGTAATTATCAAATTATTTTGTCATGAAAAAAGTTTTCATTCTCAGTACAAGACAAACAAAACCTTTCTTCTAGTGACTTTCTGGTTTCTATTCCATTGTCACTGGAGCTGGTAACATGGAAGTATCAGGGTGGGGATGATTAAATTGTAAATAAAGATATACATACAAGATATACTTGTATACATACAAGATATACTTTTTTCTTTCTCCGAGAGTGAAGTTGAGGGTATAACTGTTGGTTTTTATAGCTTTAAAGTTATGGGTTAAAATGTTATAAAGTTAAAACTGTTGGTTTTAATTTTTACTCAAATATCCTAAAGTGCCAAAGATGAGTTACTAGTGGCCCCCAACAAGCTAACAAATATGTTTGTTTGGTTTAAGAAGGGACTGAACTTGGCTTGAAGAAAACAGTCCTCATGGTTTGACCATATCATGACTAGAAAAATGACCTCCTGCTACAGAAGAAGATATCCAACCTCAGGAAGCTCCTAGGAAGATAAAGAGCATGGAGAGAGAAGAGTAGAGCTTATCTGATAGGGTTGAAGACTGAAAAGTCCTAGTGCTGTTAAACAAGAGACAATACTCTGTGGACCTCTGTTGATTTTCAGGCTGAGTGCTGAGACAGTACATCAATGCTTATCTGAGTCTCACCCATCAGTGTTGTGTCTAGTGTGTACTTAGCATAGAAGGCCCTCATAAGTCTCTGCATATACCCAGTATTTCAGGCATTCCAACAGAGTGTAGACAGTAAAGGCCATGGCCTTTCCTACTTTGGAATCTGCTCTATAGTGATAACTATATCCCAAGATGAAGACGCATGTGGATCGCAGTATAGGCTTCTCTGTGGCATTCACAGCTCCACATGCTGTTTCTCCAAATCCCTTGACATTGCTGCCTCTCATGGTCTTTCCATAGTTGCTCTTTGCTTTAACAGCGAGTAGTGCTTCTTATTCAAATCTTGACTACCTCTGTTTCCTTTGGATGTTGTGTCATCTCATTTCCTCTTGCTGTAACTCACGTTGTAATTAAGTTCTTAGGTATAGGGATGATACTAAGACTGGGTGCAGGGAAGAACTACCACTGGAAATCAAGTATAAAGGAAATAATAAAAAAAATATAAAGTGAACTGCTGAGGAGGAATAGGTGGTATGGGTGATTTCAGGACATTCGGTGGATAAGCCTCATTCATCATCATGGGTAAATTGGACTCAGGCCATGCCTTGCTATAGGGGACTAGCATAGCTCCAAATTCCAACATAGATATAACCTGGACCCAGTCTCTGTTTTCTCCTTTCTTGTTGACTTATAGCTGTTGGAAGACTGTAATAACTCTTCCTAAGAGTTAAGAATCATGATGGTGCCCCAAATCTCCATAAACATCTAGGGAGCCAGTCCAAAGTTGCTCTGATATCTCCAGACCCATGTTAAGACATAATCACCATAAGGTGATATGATACTAGATAGGCCTTACTTTTCTTTCTCTTTATCTCACAATGTGGTAGTTTGAATGAGAATGTTCCCCCACCCACCATAGGCTAATATATTTGAATGTTTGTTTCCCATTTGGTGTAGCTGTTTGGGAAGAATTGGGAAGTATGGCATTGTTGGAGGAGGTTGTTTACTGGGGGTGATTTCAAAAATTAAAAAGCTCACACTACTACCCAGGCTTTCTTTCTCTCTGCTTGTTGTCTTTGAATCAGGATATTAGTTCTCAGCTACTTCTCTAGTGTCATGTTTGCCTACCTGCCTAATGTCATGCTTCCTGCCATAATGATCATGGACTAACCCTCTGAAACTGTAAGCAAGCCCCCAATTAAATGCTTTCTTCTATAAATTGCCTTGCTTATGATGTGTCTTCACAGCAACAGAACAGTAGTTAAGACACACAGAGTCTCTACTACAAAAGTTGTATGGCTCCTAACAACTGGGAAGGTTTGTTGGGTCTACTTAAGAATGATAGCTCCATGTAGATAAGAGATACATAAATTTAAATAGTTCCTGTGTTCCCAGAGTACTTCTGGCCAAAAAGGACATGAAGCACTATTTGAATGCAAAAGTTTGCCAGGCAGCTGAGAGAGAGTCAATCCACATTCTTGGAATAGGCATTTGAGATTATTTTTAGGTGTGTGTGTGTGTTTGTGTGTGTTTGTGTGTGTTTGTGTGTGTTTGTGTGTGTGTGTGTGTGTGTGTGTGTGTGCAATTGGATGTGAGGTTATAAGTGTGGATTTATGAGTCAAAACTAACCATCATTAGTCTACTGTTCAGGAAACATGGGCTATTGTGTGTAGTGAGACCATATTGAACTGAACAGAGTGGCCAACTGTGGCTGCTGTTCCTCCTTTAAGGTCTTTGCATCCATTCCTCTTAGCACACAGAGTTCTCAGAACCTATCACAGTAAGCTGTGTAGCTGAAGATGCCCCCTGACTCTCTGGCTTCTCCCTGCTTCCTCTATAGCTCTCTCTTCTTCATTTATTTGTCCTGTCCCTTTCAGCATGATAATTTTGTTTTCTCTATGTTGAGTTTCCTTAAAGACACATAAAACATCACTGCTTTGGGGTTCCCAAGACTTCAGATTATTAACTGAGGAGTTTCGTTTGTTATTGCATGACAGGCCTCTGTTAATGAACCTAGAGGGATCTGTGAGATCTTGGCCGGACAAGTGTGCCAGAATGTGAAGTCTGAGAGATGTCCTCACTTTTCATGGCACCATTGTTATTAAACAAATGCCTCTAATGGAAACTTACACATCAAGTGCTGTGATAAAATCTGGGGCAATGGAATTGAAGAAGGGTCAGCTCTCACTCTGAAGCTTTCATAGGAGTAAGATACATAAGCAATCAAATGTGCCATAATGTGACAAGCAATGGTCAAAATATGAATAAAGAACACAGAGGACGGAGGAGGCTGTGTAGAAAATGTATGCCAGTATCAGTCTCAAGCAGCTGTGATGCATGTTCTTAGATGGAATGCCTTAGGATGAGGAGAAGCATGCTGACTTAAAGACAGTATCTCATCCACAGAATTGTTAGCTGGGAGTAAAGAACACTGGGCATTGAGTGACAAGCTAAGCACCAGAAAGAATCAGCTATTCAATAATCTAGGGCCTGCTTTTGAATTTGACTCATCATGTACAAGCTATGCCATCTTTCACATCCCCTTACATGTTCAGTATCTACCTAAAATGTGGATATGTAGTTATGTAGTTATGGAGTAAAGTCAGGTTACACATACAAACACTCTTTCAGGTGTGCAAGTGATACACATGTCAAACATTGTTTATATACCATATGATGAGGTGGTTGAGAGCAATCCAGGATGTTAAAGACAGGCAAGTTCTACATAGTGGAGATTGGTGGAAAGCATACAGGGCTTCATTGATGCTAAAGTTTTGCTCCACAATTCATTCTGGTCTGAAACATCACATGTTATAAACTTGGTAGGATGGCTGCTGACAGTTTAAAGAATGAGTGCCCAGCTTTGAGATTGAGTAGCTGTTGAAAAGTAAAGGATCATTTGATTTTTGTTTTTTCCTGTCAGAAAAATTTAGACCAGGAGAGTTTTTCTGTAAAACACATGTGCAGGGTGGGGACAGTTTGTCATCATTGTGGCTTCTGGTTTTTACATTGTTTTTCTCTTGTCATGATGATGAGAAAATTCAAGGTTAGTCCTGACATTCAGAACAAAAGGAGGCATAATTATGCATCATGGTCTTTATTAAACTTGTTTCCTGATGGAATGGGGAGCTTGCTGCTATTGATTTAAATGCATTCAGATGCATTCAGGGATTTTACCTCTTCTAAAGGTCCATATTCTCCTAGAAGTGCCTCTGTGAGCCAAACAGTGACCCTGAGATGGTTGTGGTGTGGCAGAAGAGTCTATTATTTAGGCAGATCCAGGTGACATCCAGCCTCAGTAAACAAGAATGGGAAGGGAAGGCTGAGTTGTCTACAAGATGCAAACCAAGGATTGGTAGACCTCAGTGGGAGGCCAGAAGCACTGGCTCCAAATGTTGTTATAGAGTATGAACTGGACAGAGGAAAATGGACCAAAGAGGGAGGGATGCAGGAAGCACAGAACAAGATCTGTGTGTGTTTGGGTGAACATACAATTTTGAGGAACTCCTCCATTATGAGTGTGAGTTACTTTCACTTGGTGTTCTTACAGCTGACATTTCCCAGTTACCTAACAGTCATTTAGGCATTACCTAAGAGTCTTGGGGTGGATCTCGGTTCTCCTTGAGTTCATTTGTCCAAGATGTTAAGATTAAAAACAAATGATAAACACAACAAGGAACTAAACAGTATATGGTAAATCGACAAGTGCTGCAGAAAAAGAAGCACAGGGGAAAGATATCTGGAAAAGGGCAGGAAGACAGATTGAACCTTTCCCAGAATACTTAAGGAAGAGGTAAGATCCCTGAAATGTAATATTTGAACAAAGACTTAATAGAGTGAAGTAGATTTCTGAGAAAATATTTTTAATTAAATTAATTATTATTGCTATTACAATTATGACTTGTGTGTTTTGTGTACTGTGTGTGTGTGTGTGTGTTTGTGTGTGTGTGTGTGTGTATATACATGTCATAGAACTTCTGTGGTAGTCAAAGAACTCTTTACAGAGTTGAGTTCCAGGGCAAACTCAGGGTGTTAAGATTGCCTGACAAGTGTCCTACCTGCTAATGCATCTCACTGGCTTCTAAGGGAAATTTTATTCCAGTCAAAAAGAAAGCCAGAGCAAAGTCCCTAGGATGAATTGGTAGAGAATTTTAGGCTGAGCAGAGTAAAGGCAAACAAAGGTCCGAATATTTTTAAAGGATGAACTCAAAGAGGAAAAGGGAACAAATGATAGAGGGTTTACAGATCACTACAATGGGCTATGGCTTTTGCTCAAGGTAAGTGGTGTCTGGTTTGAGTATCCTTAAGTGCAAATACTCTTAGAACTAAAACATGCCTGAGGCCACTTGTCAACATAAAGCTTTTGTTAGAGAGAACATACTTTTGCTGATGGATGTACCTGAGACAAGACTTCTTAACTGAGCCAGAATGCTGAAGAAAGGTTAGAAATGCTGCCCTAGGTAAGCAATGCCCACATTGGTCTACCTCACTTGCACTTGTGTTTAAGGGCTGGAGTGCTGAGACCCTGCTTATCTGGGTTTTGTTTCAGGAATGAGGTACTGGAGCTCTGTTCACCGTGTTTCCACTCCTGATTAGCAGATGGAAGACTCTGGGTGGATTGTGGCAAGTTCCCTGGCTGTACTAATGCTTAACTTTCATGCCATCAGAAGCTGTACTTACGAGATTGTAGAGAAACTTGGATATAGGAAAACCTTCCTAGTGAGGATTGTCTTCTTGCCTTGTCTCCAATTTGGAGCTTTTGAGAAGGGAAGAGCCCAATGGGAGGGAGCACCTGAGCAGGGTGCTGGCACTGCAGCCTCTGCCAGGATCAGCAGTGGAGCAGGTTAGTACCATGTGTTGTTCCTTCCTATGAGAATGTATATCCTATACACTTAGCATGATTTGAGAGAAGGTAACTAAGGGGATTTGCTTTAGAACTTGTGTTTGATGGTTGTGAAGTAATGATTTTCTATAAGGGACAGTGACAGAAGACAGAAATTCATTTGGGCTACAATTGAAGATGTCTTCCACAGAAGTCAGGAGGCCTGGGGGAAAGGGACAATGAATCCCTACATTTTAGTAGTTGGGCAACTCATGTAGGACTAAAGCCTGGGAACACATTTTTCTTTTGATTTCCCCACAGGAATATGTTAGAAGACTTTAGTGCTGTTTATTTAATGTTCTTTCAAGTATATAAAAAGTCAACTACTAGTGGGTCTTTAGGAAGTCTTGGAAAATAAAATGAGCTACACCATGTCAAGATCAAATGCTCCAGATTAAGACAAGGGTTTCCATGGAAAGTCACCTTGTTTATTTCTCCCACATCAGATGGGATTAATCTCTTGCTAGGCTGCAAGGTGAGAGCTGACTCTCTCCCAATCTCTCTGTCTCTCTGTCTCTGTCTCTCTCTCTTGTACCCCCTGGGTGGTGTGTGTGTGAATGTGTATAAGTGTACGTAAATGTGTTTATATGTATATGTGTGAATGTGTGTATGAGTGTATGTGAATGTGTATAAGTGTGTCTGTATGTGAATGTGTGTAGTACATGTGTGTATGAGTGTATGTGTATGAATGTGTGTACATGTATTTGAATGTGTGTAGCATAAGTAAGTTTGAGTGTGTGAATGTATATAAGTGGTTGTGAGTGTATATGTATGCATGTTTGGTAATAGTCTTCCAAACTTCTATAGTCTCCTCACTCAGAAAATATATGTCCAGACAACATTTCTCTGGGTTACAACCCTTAATAAACATAGTTTCTATCAGAATAAATGCAAAAGTATGGGTTCCAGTATTCTTTCATACCAGCCTGGCTTCATTCTATGGAGCTGAAATAGACATTGTTCTTTGAGACACCCCTGACTCCATGTATTTCCTCTGTGACCTATCACATTGCCCCAAATAGCATTACAAGTAATTCATTTCTTTACTTATCAAAGCCTTGTTAAGAGACAGGCTATTAGAATGTAAATATCTCCAGGGAGGGAGCCTCAAGTAATGCTTTTCCCACCTTGTCATGATAGCTAGTTGGGGATTATAAGATCCTTCAGGAATACAAGCCTGGAAATCCAGTAGACATGAGTTTGAATCTTGACTCTCATTTAAGAGTTGAGTGATTTTGGTAACATCTTTAATATTTCTGTTTTTGTTTCAAAGGAGTGTGGCGGGGAGGGAATGGGCTGGCAATATTAACTTTTACTTCTGCTGAAGGAGAAAGGAAAAAGAAGTATTAAGTATTTTATCGATTTTTCTCTCGGGTGAGTTTCTGAGACCTGAGCAGCCAGCCGGGAGCCACAAGCCCCACGACTCCCAGGGGAGCCGCAGGGCAGCAGGGACACAATCCTCTCAGAGTGACAGAGGAGGTTCAGCATCCTCTTCTGCCCCTTCTCTGCAAGTGGAGGGTCTACCTCCAGAGAGCACCTTAAGCCAGAGACCCAGGCAGCATCCACCATTTTCTCTCGGGTGAGGTTCTGAGACTGGAGCAGCCAGCCCAGAGGCACCTTAAGCCAGAGACCCCAGCGGGATCCGCCATTCTCTCTTGGGTGAGTTTCTGAGATCAGAACAGCCACCTTGGAGGAACAGGCCC
>NW_022196891.1:91810315-91838365 GCF_008632895.1 Mastomys coucha | reverse complement strand
TGGGGTGGCAGGCATGGGGAGGGGGGAGGCAACAGGGGTTTGTTTTTGTTTGTTTTTTTGTTTTTTGTTTTTTGGAGGGGAAACTGGGAATGGAGAAATTCGCATGAAAATAAAGAAAGTATCTAAAATAATAAAAAAATGAATATATTGCTGAAGACAACAACAACAACAAAAAGTATTTTATCTAGTGTTTGGAATAGGATTAAATACTTGAGATAGAATCTAGGATCACAGAAAAAGGACCATTATAAAGAACTTATACCAAATATAAAAACTGTAAGGAAGAGAATTCAAAAGCACTTGTCTTTTTACTTTTTTTTCTGGCCCATCCGTCTTTATTCTGCATCAGGTAGGAGAATGAACTAAAAAGGAGGAAATGCTCAAGGTTGCTTCCTCCAGATTCCTATATACATATACAACACACCAGTATACACTTTTTCCCTTTCCTTTCTTCCCACATTACTGTGGATTTCTGTGCCTCCTACCCAGAGTGCACTAAGAGAGAAACTTGGCTTTCAGCACCAGGCTTCCCTCATGTGGGCAATGGGGCAGCCAGATGCCATTCTAGTGCTGCCTGAGAGCCGGTGAGACTCGGGCATCATAGCCCTGGCACAGCCTGGACTAGAGTGTGCCAAGGCTCATGTGGTGCCATCATACTGCTTCCTCTTCTGAAGTCTGCTACATCCACAGATTTAGGAACCAGCTTGATTGAAGGGAGTGGGCACTGGGGAGTTTTGGAGCATCAATCCATGCATGCCATCTGTAGCTAGCTTTATATAAACCAGGAGGAAAGGACAGGCTAGGATGCAATGGCTTGCTTTGTTTGACTTTGATGTAAGGAGGGGAAAGAGGCATGGGATACTAAAATTGTGTGTAGGGGAGGTGATATTACAGCTGCCCCACCTTCATGCCATACACATATGTTTTTCTTCCCACTACTCTGGAATAAGTTTAGGTTGGGTTCCACAAACCTCACCACCACCATGGAGATGTGTTTTTTTCTGCTGATATGATAGTCATAAGAGATATTGATGCCAGCTCAAACTTGTGAGTCCTGAGACAATAAAAGAAAGTGTTGAATAACTTTTGTTAAATAATGTGAAGAATGATAAGAGGCATGAGGCAACTGTTTCAATTCATCTTCTTTCCCCACAGGTATGAACAGATCCACATAAACAAAGAATGCATGGGAGGAGATCTATATTCTTCATCTACAGACAGAAAGGGGACACACACTGAAAGGATGGCTTTCAAAGTGATGCATTTGCTGTTTGGACCTCAGGCCATCTAATCTCAGCTCTATAAATGAAAGTGTTAATTCTCTGCCACACTGGAGATTGCTACTCTGATTCTTTGGTCAAGAGACAGTTCAAGACAAAGAGTTGTAGGAAGAACTTTGATATAGAATAGATAGAAGATTGTTACACTCATCTTCAAAAGTCTGCTCTTCCATCACCTTTCCACATAACTTGCTCTCCCGTGGAGGGTATCAATCATGCTTTCCTACTTCTCTTTTGCTGTTTTTTTTTTTTTTTTTTTTTTTTTTTTTTTTTTTTTTTTAGATATTTTCTTTATTTACATTTCAAATGTTTTCCCCTTTCCAGATGTTCCCTTAGGAAACTCCCTATCCCATACCCCCTGCCCCTGCCTCTATGAGAGTGCTCTCCTACTCACCCACCCACTCCAGTCTTCCCACTCTGGCATTCCCCTTCAATGGGGTATCGAACACCCTCAGGCCCAAGGGCCTTTCCTCCTACTGATGTCCAACAAGGCCATCCTCTGCCACATATGTGGCTGGAGCCTTGAGTCCTTCCATGTGTACTCTTTGGTTGGTAGTCCAGTCCTTGGGGGCTCTGGGGACATCTAGCTGGTTGACACTGTTGCTTTCCCCATGGGAGGCTGCAACCCCCTCAGATCCTTCAGTTCCTTCTCAAACTCCTCCATCGGGGAGGCCCGAGCTCAGTCCAATGGTTGGTTTTGAGTATTTGCCTCTGTATTTGTCAGACTCTGGCAGAGCCTCTCAGGATGCAGCCATATCAGGCTTCCATCAGCAAGCACTTCCTGGCATCCACCATAGCGTCTGGGTTTGCTGGCTGTATCTGGGATGAATCCCCAGGTGGGGCAGTCTCTGGATGGCCTGTCCTTCAGTCTCTGCTCCACACTTTGTCTCTATACTTCCTCCTGTGTGTATTTTGTTTCCCCTTCTAAGAAGCACTGAAGCATCCATATTTTGGTCTTCCTTCTTCTTAGGCTTCATATGGTCTGTGAATTGAATCTTGGGTATTCTGAACTTTTGGGCTAATATCCACATATCAGTGAGTACATACCGTGTGTGTTCTTTCGTGACTGAGTTACCTCACTCTGTATGGTAGTTTCATTTGCCTGCGAATTTCATGAAGTCATTGTTTTTAATAGCTGAGTAGTATTCCATTGTGTAAATGTACCACATTTTCTGTATCCATTCCTCTGTTGAGGGATATCTGGGTCGTTTGCAGCTTCTGGCTATCATAAATATGGCTGCTATGAACATAGTGGAGCATGTGTCCTTATTACATGTCGGAGCATCTTCTGGGTATATGCCCAGAAGTGGATTTCCAGAGTGGTTGTACCAGCTTGCAATCCCACTAGCAATGGAGGAGTATTGCTTTCTCCACATCCTTACCAGCATCTGCTGTCACCTTCTGTCCTTGCCTATGGTACTTTGATTTCTGGCTGTTTCTATATAGGCTTTCTCCTGGACTATTGGTCTTTGAGCATTGCTTTACCTTTTCATCATTGTGTCATCTTAAGTCTATCTCCATGCTGAGGGTAGGCTGTTGGTCTTTGCACGGTTTGGAGTTTAGGGTAGGGATAGCTTCCACCAGAGCTTGAAACAGCTAGTGCTAATAGTATCGGAGATGTTTGGAGACATTTTTTCTCTCAAGATATGAAAAGAATATTATTATTATTAAATGACTCAGCAATGACTCATCTAGCTGCTCTCCTTTGTCTAATACTCAGCTGTACTCAACATGGGAGGAAGCAGACAAAATGTAGAAAAACTTAAAGTTTAACTTACTCTCCTAAGTGATCAATCACTTATTATTCCTCTAAAATTACAACTGTATTTTGAAAAAGATGTCACGTTAAAACTCTATGAACAGGATCTAATTCTCTATTGCCACTTCTAGAAAGTCATATTTCTTTGAAAGACTTTTTCTTTTTTTTGTCTCACTCTCCTTTCTAGCCACTAAAGGATACCATTACATGGTGGCTCTTGGGTCAATGGAGAGATCAAGTTCCTAGATCAATAGAAGGCAAACTATTTCTCCATTGTCCCCCAGATCTATACCTTCTGGGACATATGTGTCTGGTTGAAAGAAGACTTGTGATTGTATCCAGGAAGAATAAATTATGTCAGCTGGCAACAACCCTCCTTTTAGCTTTTGTGTGAAAGTTATTGGCCCTGTCTCCCATGCAACATCTTCCATTGGGTGTTCATTTGCTGTGAAATGAGGAGCTGGTGCTAGTGGGAAGAGGCTGTGTTTGTACCTTAGTGCCCTCTTCATTCCCTAAGTGATCATGAGCTCAAACTGAGATTAATTTCTATCAGCCTTAGTTTCCTTATTTATGAAATGGCAAGAACAAACAGAAGTTACTATTGCAGAGCAACCAGAAGTCAGATCAGGTTCTATTTATAATATTGGTTGATACTAGCAGAAATGAAATTGTATGCCGTAGGCCCAACTCAGTTCCTCTGTTTCTTGCCATTCTCTCCTGTTAGCCTTTCAGTGACCAGCCATGAAAATAACACCAACAGGACACAGGTAGAATTATTAAAATGTATAAAAGTGAGCACTACATGTAAAAGCCCATACCCATTCTTCTTCATATACACTTGCACCATAACAGGCTAGAAATGGCTTCTGGATCATTTGTGTATTTGGTTTATTGATGACAACCCTTTATTATAATAAAGCAGATGATAATTGCTTTCAAAGTAATTGGAAGTTCTCCCCTGTTCTTTCTAGGCTTTAACAAAACACACATGCAAACAGTAATGTATGTATGTATGTATGTATGTATGTATGTATGTATATATGTATATAATTACACATGGTATGTGGAACCTGTTTTAGATAGGAGAAATATTTGTTAACTATTAAGCTTCAACAATTTGCCAGCATGCATGGGAACATTGGCATGAAATTGCTAATCTCTATCTATCCTAAGAATACTTTTGGTAAGTCTGGCTGTCTTAGTTTGCTTTGTCTGTGGATATGACAAATACCATGATCAAAAGCAATGTGGGGAGGAAAGGGTTATTTGGCTTATAGTCCATCACTAGAGGAAGCCACAACAGGAGCTCAGAGTAGGAACTTGGAGGCAGAAGCTGAAACAGAGACTGTGGAGGAATGTTGTTTGCTGATTCATTACTTGCTTAGCTTGTTTCATATACAATCCAGACCAACTTGCCCAGGTGTATCACTGTCCACAGTAGGCTAGACCCTTCCAGATCAATCATTAATTAAGAAAGTACACCACAGACATAGACACAGGCTCATCTGATGGAGGCAATGCCTCAATTGAAGTCCAATCTTCCCAGGGGACTCTATGCCAAGTTTTCAAAAATTAATCATCAGAGATGGCTTTATAAGGTAGTTAATCTTTGGAAGGAGGGAGGCCTGCAGGGTGTTCTCAAAGCCCAGGTAGGAAAACCTCATTCACCCTGAAGGACAGGGAAGGCTTCCTTGAGGAGGGGATCTGTGACTAAAGGAGAATGGTTTGAAGTCTGAAAGGGGTAGATGATTAGTATGTCATTTGTCTCTGAAAGAGGAGAATAGACTGTATGCTTATTAGGGACCAATAAGCATCCTCCTATGGGCAAAGTGCAACATATGTGCACTAGGGATCTGGATGAGCAGAGTTGAAGCTGGCAAAGGAGTCAGGAGCCTGCTAATGAATGGCTTTATTATAAAGCTTTTGGATTTTATCCTGAAGCCAGTAGGGAGTCATTTAAAGATTTAACAGGGAATGATATGAACAGATCTAAGTTTTAGGAAAATCACTCTGCCAACAGTATCAAATCTTAGGGGAGGGAACTAGGCAGGAGACCAGTTATAGTCAGTTTTCCTATTCTTTCCAAAACATTGTCCCCACTCTGAGTCCAGCAAGGGATTAACTACATGTCCTGGTGGGGAAGCGGCTCTTTCTTCCTCCTGTTTAAATGTCAGCTGAGAGAGTCTGTATAAGTAGCTGGAAATCACACAGTGGATTTTTGTTTCCAGCCTTAGCATGACTGCAACCTTGGACAATATACTTCTCCAGACCTCAGATTTGGGTTAAATCAAGAAAGGCTTTCACGTGGCTGCTACATTCTCTTTGAGTGAAGTAGGGTGGTGGGTACACCTGCAGGGCTGGGGTTGTTAGCTGGTTTCTGGTTGCTACAGTACCTTGAGCCAGTCAAATCAGGGGCTGGGCTCTCTATCTGCCTTGCCTGGTCTGTGAATGGTGATCTTGGGTGCATTGTGAAACTTCCTCTAAATGAGGCTAATGGTTAATTAGTGAATCTTTGGCTTGACTAAGGAAAACATGTTTGGGAAGAGATCATTGATTCCTGAGTCCCTAGAACACTGATTAGGGGACAAGAGCTTACACTCATCAGGCAGATTCACGTTTTCAACGCTGCTCATTGCTATGGCATTTTGCCCAAATGTTTTATTTTTGATGTTGACTGTAGCATCCACCAGTCATCCTTGTCAAAGGAAACTAATGGTCATGTCTAAGACCCCCAGCTGGGATGGTAACCTTGGAAACTAGAAACTTCAGTATGCTTCCCCAAATTATATTATGTGGAATAAATTCCTATCTGTCTGGGACAGTTTAATCAAGTTTCCCCAGAAGCAGGGTTCTCCTAGGCCAACTCTACTGGATCTCAGTAGCCTGAGGGACTTTAAGTTGAATTCTTTGGAGTCAAAATCTAAGGTACAGAAGAGTGGTTTTAGAAGAAAATCCATGTAATATTGATAGGCTGATAGTGCTGGAGACTGTTCTCAGTCTTATATTAGCCCATTCATTCTCAGTACTATCTCATCTTCACTAGGAAGTCAGTGGGAAAAGATAGGGAATTGCTCAAGGCCACTTAACTAAGGCAGAACTGGCTCAGAGCTAAACTTCAATGGTGGGTTCTTCATCATGGTGTGTGATTCTGCCTCTTGCTCAACTCCAGACCCCAAAGCTTGGAGGGCTCTCTTGACTGGCCCAGACCCATTTCTTAGCAGTTATGACTTTATTCTTTTTTCCTCTTATAAAGCAAAGAGGGGTGAACAGGTTAAGTCACTTGTTACTATGGGGATAATGAGGGCTCAATTTGGGAGCTCCCATTTGAGGGTCAGAGGATTGCCAGGCAAGCCCTCTGCTGGCAGAACTAGGCGAGAAGGAGAGAACCGGGTCCAGCAGAGCCTCTCGGGGCTGAGCAGGATAGGGCTGAGCGGGATAGTGAGTGTCGCAGCTGATTTCCTGTCTACAGAGAATAACCATCCCAAGCCAGGAGTCTGTCAAAGCAGGAATTCGTTTTAATGTATCAATCTTTTCTTTATAAAGGGCTGAGAGAGGAGGTGGAGTTTTCTGCTGAGGTGAGATGACTTACGGGGAAGGGGAAAGTTGACGAAGGGTATGG
Organism: Mastomys coucha; assembly: GCF_008632895.1. Lineage (NCBI taxonomy): Eukaryota > Metazoa > Chordata > Mammalia > Rodentia > Muridae > Mastomys > Mastomys coucha. The sequence goes on along the minus strand of NW_022196891.1, from coordinate 91,831,707 downwards.
GGTGACTGAAAGAACCAACAAAGTTACTCTATGTTAGCAGGAGCTAGGCAAAGGCAGGCTTAAGCAGGTTGTGCTGAGTCACTCCAGTAAGGAAGTGACTGAGACAATTTACAAAACTCGAACCAGGCTCCAGTTTGTCCTCAAGGCCCAAACCAGGGCCAAATAGGGCCCAACAGAAGATATCACTCTTCGATGCTCCCCTCATTTTATCAGAACCAAACAAAACACCCCTTTTGGTCTGTCCTCATGATTCCTTTTCTCCTTCTAAGACATGGCTTCACACCTCATGGTACCCTAAAGAACGTGGTATAGATTTAGCTCTATGTTTATATTTTATTTCAAAGATAAGTTTGTAAAGATATCCTTCCCATTTGTGTTTAGTTTGTCCTGAATGGGGCCCAGATGTGGACAGCTTCCCATGGATTCCTTATGGATCACATACCACTCTTGACCTTAGCCTATATAAAGCTGCAACCCGGCTTCAACCTGCATTTCCAGCCACAGGGCCCCACTTGGAGAGATGCTTACAGTATTGTGGGCAGCAGTGAACCTGGATTATGAAATAAGATTTTGGTGAGTGTTTTACATTCCCAATTCCTGTTTGACCTGTAAATTAGACACTTGTTCACATAGCTAGGATTTAGAATATTTTTCTTACTGTTAATTTAAGGTCATTCACACACAATCAGTGTATTGACAGACATGCTCAAATGTGCATGCACAGCACACATACATACATATATACCACACACAGAGATGCCCATATGTGTGTAAATTGAATTTCCCCTAAAGTGGATGATGTTGTTCTATGTTCTGTGTTCATCTATGTTGAAGATTCTATGAGACTGATTACAGGCTAGAATATAATAATTATGGAGAGTTGTAATGTTGCTGACCCAGAGCTAGAAATATTTTGGGGTGTCTTTAGCTCCCAGAATGACGAATTAGCTCCTACCTTTTTTATTTGAGTCAATATCATTCCAGTTGTCAGACAGAGCCTTCGGAATATATTAATTTAGCAGACTACTAGCTTTAATCATTGAGTAATTATCTGAAGTTGACAGGAATGTTTCCTCAGTTTTCTGTAACCACTGCCTTATGTCCTTACCAGTCCTTTGATTTATGACTTTTCCTTTGTTCTGTGACTGAACATTCACGCCACCATGTCCACATTAGAAGATGCCAAAAGGACAACCTGAATCTGTGTCTCTGGGGCTTGTCTGCTCATACTTGGCTCAGCATAAATTATGTGGAGTAGCTTTAGGGTAAGAGCTACGCTTTACATTGAACCATGAACATACATCTGAAATATGTATACATATAGAAAATAAAGACTTACATGCATCTATATATGTACACACATATATATGTACCACATATTGATACATAGTCATAATAACACATGTGCCCATACAGGCACAATACAGAGTGCCTATATACATGTCTATATACAACATTATGCTGATACACATACACACCCATGCACATTCATATAACATATGTATATATACTTACAATGCAAAATGTCAACGATTTTTAACTCACATATGCACATATATACATGTATGTAAAATATGCTGGCTTGCACACATGTGTCCACACATATACATTCAATACACAGCACACTAAAACATGCATGCACAAACACGTACATCACACTGACACACCCACATATGCACAAACACATATAAATGCACACTTCCCCTATGTGTTTACTATGATAAGATATTCATTCATCATCCAATCAATGGGATGATGTCAATATAAAATGGAAAGCAAAGCCATTTCCCAGTGCTCTGAAGGGATTTGTTAACATCTCCTTGGTTCTTATCTCTCAACAAAGCCATCTCCAAAGCAGATTGTGCCTGGATGATGCATGTCTAGGTGGTGGGTCACCATTCACACACTTGGCTCTTTTCTGATTCCTGATCTTTTCCTTTGGTCATGGATAAAAAGTAGAAATACACAACAGGAGAAAAGAATAGAAATATCAGGTTGGCTATTGTGGTTCACATCGTGGGGGATCTCTATTAGATAAATCTGAGAGAAACTTTAAGACCACAGCTTCAAGTACAGAAAACATAACATGATGACACATAGGTTCCTTTGTATCTATTCCCACAACTACATATTGGCAAGTCACAAAGATCCACTTCCAGAATGGCTCCTTCTCACCTCTTCTTTTCACTGTGCGCTACTTTAATACAGGTGCCCATCATCTCCATATTGGATTTCTGCAGTTGTTTTATGCTGACCTCCCCAAGTGTCCTAAGATACTTATACTTTGTCCCCCGCCTCCCCCAGTTAGCAGGTAGATTTTCATGAAGCAAACCAAGCCAATCCTCTTCTTAACACCTGGCATTCAGTCCCACAGCAAAGCCTGCCTACTAGCTGTGACCACTAAGTCCTGTGTGCAACAGCTCTGTTGTAGCTTTTGTACCTATCATCTCATCAAATCCCTATGGAATCCTAGCCTTCCTACTCATCAGATCCTTTGGCACCTTAGCCTTCCTAGCCTCCTGTCAGTCTTGCTAATATTTCAGAGGTCTTTGGATTTTCAGCTCTTCTATTCTAGCCCTGTCTTCCCCTGCTCATAACAGGATTCCTTTTCCTGTTTCAGATCTCAGATCAGTGTCCCCTCCTCTGAAATATTCTCCTTTTACTTTCATATTTCAGTCAGTGCCAGCTCTGGCTCTCTTCATTACATCACCTTCCTGTGTTCCTCAACCCACTTCACCATCTACCAATGGCTCTTGAAATTATTTGGACAGCCATAATTATCTGACTCTGTGTCTAGAAATAAACTTGATAAGAGCAGAGTCAGTTTTGTGTGTTTTAGTAAAATCTCTAGTCCTAGAATTTCAAGGCACTTATTAAATATTTGCTGAATGAATGAATGGATGGATGAATGAATAAGTCACTTTGACTCTGGGTGAGTGAAAATTTGGAAATCTTACAGAATCTGTTAAATCTAGGTTGTCTATTAGGAAGGTTACAGGAGGCACAGGGTTTATGGAGACCTTTGTTGGTAGTTCTTTGCAGTCAGAGATTCACATGCTCTAGTTCCACACATTCTGTATTTATTAAGTACGTCTATCTTTCCTCTTGGGACCTCGCCATCTCCTTAACCTGTGGATTTGATTTCCTGCTTGATAATACTTCTTGCAGGAAAAATGGTTTTGTTTCGGACTCTAGCAATGAACATGATGAATGTGCTTTTCTTCTCAGTTCAAGACCTCAATTTAATATTTTTTCCTGTTCATCTTGATCAGGAAGGTGTCTGCATCTGTGCTGAGACAAATCCCTGTGTCTATAGAGTCAGTCATTCTTCATGCACTGGAGTCTTCAGGCTGAGGGGAATGTCCCTAACACTGGCATAGCCTGTTATGTTCCAACACCCACAGATGGGAGAGTGAGAATGGGCTAATCACAGCCACCAATCACACAGAGGGCACATGGATAGCTTGCTACTCAGTTTACCCTTAATGTGTAGCCTTTACTTTGACTCTTTCCTATGGTCTTTTGGAACACACACATGGTACACACGCATAAAACCAACAGGAGATTCAAAGAATTCATGGGGGTAATCCAGAATTTTAGACATGAAACATCCTATTTCCTAAAATGCAGTTTGGAGTCAATCTGCATAGGTTTAAATCTTAATTGTGGCATCCTGAGCAAACAACTTTGCCTATTTGACACTGTTTGCCCATTTGTACAACATGAGTAATAGATACCATTTCATACAATTCTGTGAGGACACAATGGGGTAAGATATCTGACTCAGATTGACCTCACAGCATATTGCCAAGGCATACTTTAGAGTCACTGAAAGTCACTTTCTTGACTGAAGGTATATTTGTTAAAAGACAAGTTTCATTATATCATAAAAGTTTTTTGTCTTATAATTTCTTTACCTCAATTTCTATATTCAAAAAGTTAATATAAAAGCACTTTCCAGACTAGAGGGAATGTAGTTCAGTAGAGTGCTTGCCTAGCAAATACAAAGCTCTAATTCAATCTCTTATGCTACATAAAACCCAGGTGTGATTTGCACATCTGCTATCCCAGCAGGTGGAAGGAGGAAGCAAGTAGGAGAACCAAAAGTTCAAGGCCATCCTCAGTTGTGCAGTGAGTTTGAGTCCAACATGGACTACATGATACCTCTTCCACTTCCCACTCACCGAAAGCATATTTTTCTAATATTTAAATAAGTGTGAACCATAAATGTGGATGGTACTTAGCACAAAGCAACCATTCAGAATATTATCTTTAGCATTGTTGTTTTTGTACCATTTCCTCCTCCTCCTCCTCCTCCTCTCCCTCTTCCTCCTCTTTCCCCTCCTCTTCCTTTCCCTCTTCTTCTTCCCCTCCTCCTCCTCCTTCTTCTCCTTCATCAATCATCATCATCATCATCATCATCATCATCATCATCATCATCATCATCATCATCATCATCATCATCATCATCATCATCATCATCATTTTATGTTCTCTGGAACTTAGCACAGTATTTAGACTCCGGAAAATATTTAATACATTTGTAGGGAGTGACTGAATGGAACAGAGTAATTTGGATCTTCTGATTTGCAGGTCTCTGGACCTAAGATTCAGATCATACATCCTTAGCCTTCCGAAAAAGGGTTTCTCCCCATTTAAGCTAGCTCTGTTAAGCCACCCTGTACCAATCATGAATTTATCCTGCTCCCCTTCTTCAACTCAAAGCCTAGCTTTTGCCCTTGAGATGAACTGCTTCTCATTCTGTAGGTATCTAAGTTGTGGTCACTTCTTGTTCTAGCTTGGCAAACTACTCTCAGGCTACTAGGGAGTTCATTTGTTCTCTGATATCCTTTGTGCATTTGGTCACAGACTCTTGGTTAATTTTGGGATTGTAGTTGTAAAACTCATGTCTCCTTTCTCCTTTTTTTTTTTTTTACTCTTTCTGTGGTTGACTCTGGGCCTGTATTCTGTATATTCAATTTGGTCCTGCTAAATGGGAGGTTGGCTATGTTCTAGTCTTACCATACCCTTTCCTGGACCCTCACATTCTCTTCTATGGCTACTGTTCTCTCCAGCCACGCATCCACTACCTTTATTATTTCACTCTGGATATCATACACTCTCTTTGAAGATCCACCCTTGAGTCTAAACACCATTTCCCTCCCAAATTAATAAGATATATGCATATACACAAAGCAATCCCTACAAGGCTTTAGAAAGTTTCTAGAGATTTTCACTTTACATATAATTATTTTAGATCACATAATTCACATTGGCTTTAGGTGGTGGGAATCTTTTGCTCTTTGTTCCTTCATTCTTTCTTGACCTTAACTTTTGCTATTTTACTGTGCTCCATAGAGCAGCAACAATGGCATTGCCCTGGCACTGGATAGATGTGTGGAACTTCAGGCTCTGCTTTAGAACTTCCTCTTTTTTTTTAGATATTTTCTTTATTTACATGTAAATTTCTCCATTCCCACTTTCCCTTCCAAAAAACAAAGAAACAAACAAAAACAACAAAAACAAACCCCTGTTGCCTCCCCCTTCCCAATGCCTGCCACCCTGCCCTCTCCCACTTTCTGGCCCTGGCATTCCCCTACACTGGGGCACAGAACCTTCACAGGGCCGAGGTCCTCTCCTCCTATTGATGATCGAATTTGCAATCCTCTACTATACACATGCTGCCTGAACAATCAGACCCCTCCATGTGCAGTCTTTGGTTGGTGGTGGAGACCCTGGGAGCTCTGAGGATACTAGTTAAGAAGAAGATCCAGAAAGTCCTGCTAGATTTCTGATCCTCAGGAATTGTGTGATAATAAGTGAAGATTGAAGTTTACATGTTTATGGTTATCTACTACATAGCCATGGAAACTAACACTTTTGTAAGCTTCAGGTGATGTGCATGGGACAACTTATCAGGGATAGATGGGAGGCAGCTACTGAGAAGAGTCAATGCTGAAGGAAGAACTGAATCTCATTTGGCATACCTGTAGATATCTTATGAGGTGAATGGCCTTAAAGTGTCTTATGGACTGGTGAAGAGTTCTTTACTTTCTATCCTTTTCTCTGCCTCACTTGCCCAACTTCTAACAGAAATCAAATGTTTCCACTTGAGCTAACAAGGTCAGGTGACAGCACAAGTGGCAGCATCCAACATTCACAATTTATTTAGCATCTGGCACAAAATTTGTTCTCTAAGTAAAAGTGTTTTTTTTTCTTTTTTAATCAATTAATGTTTTTCCTGTGATACACATTATTTCTGTAACATCATCCAGTGTTTCAGCTTCCGAAATCTGCTGACTCAGGCTTTCTTGGCACACCAGACATATGAAGTGATGTAAGTATTTTTCATCCACCAAAAGTCATAGGAAGAACAACAATATCAACCACCCAGACCCCCAGTGCTCCCAGGGACTAAAACACCAATCAAAGAGCACACATGGAGCTACCCATGGCTTTAGGCACATACGTAGGAAAGGATGGCCTTATGGAGCATCAATGGAGGAGAGGCCCTTGGTCCTGTGAAGGCTTGATGCCACAGTATAGGGGAATGCCAGGGTGGGGTGGCAGGAGTGGGTGGGTGAGTGGGGGAGCACCCTCATAGAAGCAGAGGGGAGAGGGTGGGATAGGGGGTTTCCAGAAAGGAAACCAGGAAAGAGGATAACATTTGAAATGTAAATAAAGAAAATATCCAAAACCAACCAAACAAAAAACTATGGCTTAGAGCAAAGACCTCATCATTCTTATTACTGGGAAGACCACACAGATATCCTTGTGAATAACAAGCCCTCCTCATGTGTGAAATCTTGATTAATTATTCTGGAAGTGCTTCCTCTTGCTTAGTGCTTCTCTCCACAGTTTTTTGAGATATGTCGAGGTTTGGTATGTTCCTATGTATTATAATTCTAAATACTAGCCCTGGTTGCTTCAGGGACAAAGAGATCCTCCTAGACCAAATGAAACCTTGCCCCTCAAGTTATCCTTGATTGGTCAATAAAGGCGCCTACAGTCTATGGCTGAGTAGAAGACAGATAGGTGGAGTTTCAGTTCCTGGGCTTGGGATCTGAGGCAAGAGACCAGATAGGGAAAGGAGAGAGAGGAGAAGATGCCATGAGAGAGATAAATCATGAAAGCATGGCCACAAGGGCTGGCCAATTGGAGCTAAGAGCAGCCCAGATGGAACATGGCAAGTCATAACTCGGGATTATTTATAGGGAAGAACATACTAATTGCTTAGAGAGTAGATATCTGTCCAGTTCTGTTGCTTTAAAGGCTTATCATAAATATAAAAGTTTTGTGTCTTTTATCTGGCAACTGATTGATCTAAGGTGGGATAGAAACCCCCGATTGAGATTAAATATTTACTACAACAGAGATCTCTCTAGTCACTGTATTATGTTTATTTAATTGGTTCCCAGATAAGATTTGTTTACCCTGAAAGCAAGTGGCTTTCAGGCATGAGCATCTATAGGTAGGAGTCAGGGAAGAATCTGTCCTCAGCTCTGCCTAGATTGGTGAGAATATAAAGAGGATGTCAGATCTGTTTCTTCCCTGGCAGGACCATAAAGCTCTGCCCTGGCTAGACAAAGAGTAAGTCCAAAATCTGCTTTTCAAATGGACAAGGTTAAATGCTAAACAAAAGGCTTTATAATGGGTCTTCTAGGTGGAAGCACACTGCTCCTCTGCAGCCTCTCTTCATATCTGCCAGGCTGATGAAGGAGGCCTTCCAAGTGGCAGTCTCCTTCCTTAGAGTGTTTGAAATGGAGAACTGAGAGGACTAAAATAGAAGCTTTCCAAAAATAGTTTCACTGCTCCCATAGTTAACGTAGGATCTCAGAGTAGAGTTTTGCGGGGAAGTCAAGCTTTAATAATGTATAAAGATAAAGAGGAATGTTACCAGATTTTTTGAAGGAGACATTGGAAAGAGTAAACAGCTGGCATACTCATCCTGTTCCTCCAAGCTGAGAAATGTTTTCCAGTTATGACTGGCACCTACTGTTAGTCCAGGGTCTGCCTAACCCACTCCAAGAAGGCAAGACTGATGACTAGATGCATGCAGATTCACCTTTCCTCATGGTAGGAGAAATCAGCTATCCTTCCCAAGCCCTTCACTAGCCCTGGTTAGTGCACTTATAGCCATGGAATTGTAAGGGTTTAAGAAGGATGTATGAGATAAAGGAGAGGTTATGCTAGGGAAAGAAAAAGCACCATAAGCACCATGGTGTAAGAACATCCTGAGAGGATTTTAGTGGGTCAGCACAGTTACTAAATCTCTTACAAAATGATATGCCTCACACAGGAAAGAACAACACAAGCATTATTGGCTCATTCCTGCTCCCTTTTCAGATCAGAGTACTGAGTTTAATCTTCCAACCTTTACATTTTTCTGTTATTTAAAACTTTCCCAGAAGTTCTGTAGTTTCTCAGAGATTAATCAACAAGCACAAAATGCCTGCTGCCACTGCACCACATATTCTGCTATAGCAGCGGTTCTCAACCTTCCTAATGCTGTGACCCATTAATATAGTTTCTCATGTTGTGGTGACACACAACCACAAATTTTCTTGGTTGCTATTTCATAATTGTAATTTTGCTACTGTTATGAATCACAATGTAAATAATTGATATACAGGATAACTGATATGCAACCACAAAGGGATCATGACCCACAGGTTGAGAACCACTGTGCTAAAGTGAAGCAGAAAGCTTGGTACACTGATATGAGTTCTGACCCTGAAGAAGCTGGGGGGTTAGAGAAACAAAGTAGAGTGAATGGATGAGACAGAACAGACCAGAGATTTGGAGTGTTTTCTCATGGTTATAGAGAGTTAACACAGTCAAGTCCAGGAGAGAAGGATGGGAGTTGGGGAGAAGGCGTTAGCCCAGCATTCACACAAGGGCATGTCTGGAAACAGGCTTCATGGGGTGATTCCACTACTCTAAATGCCCCCTCCACATCTTGACTTGACTGGTTTCATTTCTTTTCTTCAAATATATCTTGGTGATTAGGTACATCAAACTCTTTTAAATTTGTTCTCCCCCAGGACTTGGTGATCCCTTACAGAAACTGGCAGAATTTAGATTAGAATAAGTGAGTTATTAACTCATGATCTAGTCAGAGAACATGTCTAGCAAGTTCCCCAGCCTGAGGAGGCCCTTTAGCCTTCCCTTTATAACCTCAAACTGCTATGTATATGCTTTGCACAGCTGTGCAAAAGAATGCCTTTCTTTCTTTTCTAAGTTGGAATGTGGACACATGTACATCTACATGATAGAGTATTTTTGGCATGCTTATTATATGCGTGTGCATATGGTGGTGGCTCTGTGAATGCTTTTTGTTTGTGGTATGTATGTGTATATATATATGTATATATACATATATATGCATGTTGTGTGCATGTACATATATGATGAGAGGTATCTATAGGCATGTTTGTACATTGTTGAGAATCATTATGTGTGGTTGACATCATCTCTGCTCTATCAGTTGCACATGGTTAGAGTCATATCATCACATAAGTTCTTACCACAACATAACTGGCTTGTTTTGTAGACTAATCTTTTCTCTGTCTAATATGTTGACCAAAGCTAAGGTGTAAAGGTAACAGAAGGAAACTAGGAAGTGGGAGCAGAAAACTTAAAACAGGATTCTAGCTTGGCACTTGCAATTTCTAGAATGAGACTTATCTCATTCTAGATGCTCACTCTTAATTCAACTTCATTCTTTTGTGTAGAGAGAATCTCTTGTACACTGTATGGAAGATTCACCTGTCAATAAAAAGCTGATTGGCCAATGAGCTGAGGCAGGATTAGAAAGTGGGGTATCTTGCAGAGAAAGAGAATTCTGGGAAAGAGACAGGCACAGGAAGAGGATTGGCCCTAAGAACCCAAAGGAGGACAGATGTATGGAATCTGAACAGAGATAACCAGTCATGTGGCAGGATTTAGATTAGAATAAATTATTAACTCATGAGCTAGTCAGAGAACATATCTAGCTATATGGCCTAACTATTTGTAAATATATTTGAGTCTCAGAGTCATTGTTTTGGGAAACAAAGAGACTTGGTAGAAAACATCATACTACACTTCTGGTCTTCCTCCATCATCCTAACTTCCTTTCTCTCAACTATCATCATTTTACAGAGACATACCTACTCACCTTTGTTTATCTCATACTGAGTTTTTAGGCCATTCTGAATTCTCTGAGTTTTCACAAGTGAGAACTTAGTTTCCCTACCATCTCCCCAGGAAACATAGTCATAATTTCCAGAAACACAAATATATCTACAATAAAGGGTGCTGACAGTTTTGTAGAGTAGATTGTACCATCCTTGTTCTGAGTGTCTCTACTGGTTATTTCTGAATGTTTCATGCAGTGTCCACTCCACTATCAAGGGGCTCCCAGCCTCCAACTATGAATATGTAAGTATTTAATTTCACTCAGTATGAATAGTTCCTTACAGCAATGAAATATTAATTCCCTGTGCTTCTGTCCGTCAGTCAGAAATACCAGGGTCTTTTCAAATCTGAGCCTTCCCTCTTAGCTGTATTTCATCTTTAAGGACTCCCTCTAGCTCACACAGCTAAGAACACTTGGCTCTGAGAGGCTTTCTACTTTTAAAAGTCCCTACTAGTAGGGTTTTGGCTGCTCTTCTTTTTCTAGTGTATGTAGGAATGTGACAGAAATGCTTGCTGGCCAGTCACCACTGACCACTGTGGCTAGGGTCAGGCTGAATGAGGCTGGAGTCCAGGCTATCTGATGACCATGTATTCATGGGCATGGTGTAGGGAAGCTGTTGAGAGTCCTTGGGTGCCCTCTCCCTTGTCACTTGCATGCTTTCATTTTCCTTCTATCTTTACCTATTTTAGGAGCAGTCAATCTTTGCCTGTATTTGCAGCCCCAGCAGGGAGCCCATTTCCATCTGAGAGAGGACTCCTTTAATAAATCTGGCTCATTTGTGTAGCAGTAGTGGAGCCATTGATTAGAGGGCTGATTGGAGCTGTGACTTTCCCTAGGAACAAAATTAAGAAAACAGATTAAAGGCAAATGATGGGAGGCTTTGTCTTCTTGGGGAGGGGGTGGGGAGAGATTCTCCTTACACTCTGTGTCTCACCTATCAGTATTTTGTAGGATGAATTAACTCCTTCAGGCCACTGTGATGCCCACCACATAAGACAGAGGAGCTGAGGTAAATCTTGCTAGCCATTTATCTTATGCCCCCTGTTTTATAGATGAGGACACTGATGTAACCAGGTCAAGTAGGTGTGCTACAAGCTCCAGGTTATGGGAAATCTCTGTTTTTGGTATCAAAATATCTGACACAAAATCACACCAGGCATCAAGCAATTGCAAGCCAAAGATGGTGCCTCTGTTTGAAGTTGACCTGCTCCTCAATGATTTGTCTATATCCACTTGGAAAAACACATTGAAAAGCAGGACATTGACTCTTGCTTGAACACTTGCAGCTTACTCTTACCTTCACTGCCTTCCTGACATGTCCTTTCAGCTTTCATTATGTCTCTCTAGTTGCACTCACCCTCTTTCTAGGCATACTTTCTTTTGGATTGTCTTAGTCAATATGTCCTTGGCAAACCTCATAAAGGAAAGCATTTAGTAGGGCTTGCTGACAGTTTCAGAGATTTCAGAGGTTAGTTCATTGTCATCATGGCAAGGAGCATAGCAGTATGCAAGCAAACATGGTGCTGGAGAACTAGTAGCTGGGAGTTCTACATCCAGATCTGCAGGCAGCAGGAAGAGAAAGCCACTGGATCTTGCTTGGGCTTTTGGAACCTCAAATCCTACCCGGAATGACACACTTCCTCCAACAAGATCATACCTCCTAATCCTTTCAAATAGTCTCAATCCTTAAGCATTCAAATATATGAAACTATAGAAGACATTCTTATTCAAGCCACCATAGCATACATCAATAGGGTAATTCTTACATTTCAAGGCACCTTATTTGTTTGCACACATCACTAGAGTAAATTTTACCTTTTCAAAACATCTTAGCCACTTAGGAAACTTTTATCCTTACCAGCTTTTTCTTCTTCCTCCATCTCCTCTTTTTTTTCTCCTTTTGCTCTTCAGCTTCTTTCTCTTCCTTTGAGACAGGTTTTTATGTAGCCCAGATTTGTTTCCAGCTCACTGTGTAATTAGTGTTGAACCCCTTATCCTCCTGCCTCTACCTCCCAAGTACCAAGATTACAATATATGCCACCATGCATGCTACCAGTTCTTGAAGCTGCTTTTCATTGCCAGTTGCTTATATCAGGTCCAACTACAAAGTAATTGGATCAATGAGAAGCAAACAGTAGCTATCTTCTCAAGACCTATTGTAAACTTAGAGGGAAACAAGGTTATACTACGCATTGATTGGCATTCTTTGAATGTAAAGGAGTTTATGTATACTCAAAGAACATTCACTGAATGAATGAAGATATGAATGAGATCACACATAGTATGGGTGAGATCACACACAGGAGTATGGAATGAATGAAGATATGAATGAGATCATACATAGGCATGTGGCATTTAACGTCATCTGCTGACACTGGAGCTTTGCAATTCTTGCTGCACTGATAAATGATTTTTAAGATCCTTTGTAGGAGTTGCCTTCAAATTTAATTTATTAATTATTTCATCTTTACAGAAAACAATTTTAAGTTGACTTTGACAATTTTTACCCATGAGAACCTTTTGCCTATCTGGTTTTTGATCTTCATAGGAACCTTCTGAAGGGATTGTTGGTATTCCTACTTTACAGAGGAACAAATCAAAGCTCCAGGAGATTCTTGACTTACCTAAAGTCAAGATGAATTTCAGACTAGAAAACCAATATCACTTTCTGATGCAGAATCTTGAACCCTGTTACTATTCTGTTCTGTTCCCCACATCTGAAACTGTCATCCTGGATATTGCCTTCTGATTTGATTTTCTAGAGTTCCAAAATAACGATCAAATCAATTCAATTCCAGAAAGTTAACTAGCAAAGTTATACTGAGTTTTGTAGAGCCTCTAACATAATTCTCAGGGATGTGCTCATTCACGTGCATATGCACAAAAAACAAAAAAAAACCAAACCAAACCAAACAAAATAAAATAGTAACAGCAACAACAGCAACATTCTTCTAAATAATGGAAGTTCTATTACAAAATATAACTTCCTGAGTATGTGTACTATTTTTCATAGATATGAACATAGAAGAGGTGCAAATATATGTGCTCATGTGTGTATGTTCAACTGTATTCAAATGTATGTATCTACATGTGCCAATGTGTGTGCATTCTTTTTGGTTAGTTTGGTGTCTTTCAGAGCCAGTGAGTAAGGACATTAGTAAAACACAATATTTTAAATCTTTATGTTAACCTGTTTGATTACCATATCACTGCTAATAAGTTAACTCCTGGAGATTATGACTGAACTCCAATCTCCATATCACACACAGCAGACCAGTCTTCCTAACAGTTGGAGGGGAAATGGTGAGAGGAAAGGCAGAAAGAAAGTGAAAGAATTTCTCTGCTTATGCTGGAGGAACACAGTAGCCCCCAGTTGGCCAGGATGCTGGAGTTCTATTTGCCCTTTGCTAATTGTGCTGGAGCTGGTGCTAAACCTGTGTGTGAGAGAGGACTAAAAGAAACAAGTTACCCTGATTCTGTTTATATTGGATAAAAGCTTTGATGCTTGAGAGTAATCTGTATCTCAGCTCTATTTACTTTGCAAATAGAATAAGAGCTTTACTGCTTGTGCAGAAGAGCAGTGGAAACTGATGAGAGAGGAAAGGGATGGAGAAGTAGGAGGAGGAGCTCTGTTTTGGTGTGGAATAGATAAAATGATGCTTGGCCTAAAGCCTAGACTTCTAGTTCTGCCCCCATCACTGTGTCTATGTGATCTTATGCAGATCACTTCCCCTCTCTTGAGCTTCCAAACTAATAGCTAACAAGATTTCTGGCCTCACTCAATAGGACATATTGTTGCTGTTTAAAACAAAATAACTTAAGAGACAATCAAATATATTATTAGACTCCTCTCACACAGAAGTTTCTAGGCCCTACTGTACCTAGTTGGATTTCTGCTTACTTATCCAGAAGTTCAAACAGAGAAAGATGGATAAGTATTATTGAAAATATCCTAAACTGGGGTAGGGTGCCCATCAGTGGTTGAACATTTGCTGAATATGTGAGACCTCTGGAGTTTAATATCCACCTCAGGGAACAAAAAGGCCACAGTACTATCTGATTCTGTTGATCTAAATAGACTTTCCCATGTTAGTTAGGATTTAGATAAACATAAGTATAGGGTGTAGTGTGGTGATTTGAGAATGAGGCCAGGCTCCAGAAACATTCTGCCAGGATTGATCCTCATTCTGACTCTGCCTACTGTGTTCCTCAGTTGGATGGTAGTGGCTTACAGGGTGGCTCTGTCCTGTGTTATGTGATAGGATACTGAGAAGCCATCATTCCTGCTTCAGCCTGCTGCATATTTATGATAGTCCACATGATTTTATATGCTCCAGGAAATCTAACAATGACTGAAGAGATTTAGCACCAAAGACAGAGTGATATAGAAGCAAGACTTTATTTAATTGGAAAATCTGAATGAAGAAATTAGATGAAGACTCTGAATGGAGTCTGTGCTCAGCCCTTCATCTCTCACACTCAGACTTGCCTGTTTGCAGAGCTAGTTCAGGGTCTTTACTGGTAAACCTAATGAGAGGCCAGGGTATTCTTATAGTCTCTGGGTGGGAAAGCTTGTAAGATGGACAGGAATGAGAGCATACAACTTGGAGGGTAGGGGAAGAGTTTGTTTTTAATGCTTATAAAAAAATAGGGCATCCTGACTCTTCTTCCTCCTGAACTTGAGAGGAAAGGGAAGGTGGAGTCACTTCCTAAGACTCTGAAACCTTAGTAAGAATTTATAAAATGGTGGCCAGGTTCCCCCTGTCTAATTTTCTGCCCAAATCTACTTGTGTCACCTGGTTGATAGAAGAAGACAATGGAAAGGAACAGTTCACCACCATCACTATAACTATGCTAAGGAAGAGCCCTTCAAAAGACAGCTCAACTTTGTGATAGTCACACATTCCTTGCATGCTCTCTCTGAGTCCAATTGTCTGGAAAGTTACAACAGTTTAATCAGCTTAAAGACTACTGCTTTCTCAATTCCAAAAACAAACGAGAGAAGTTTCACCCAAAGAGAACATATCTGACAGAATAAAAATGTCAAGTCTCTCTGGGTAACAAAAGCAGTGTATCTAGCTAGGACAGTGAACATCATTTGGCTTATATGATGTTGATGACCTGAGATGGGATGGAGAAGCCCTGAATGTTGCCCAAGCTGAAGGTCAGAACAGCTTTGTTCAGTCCAGGGAAGGAGAATAATTCTTAGAGTTGTTCTAGAGGCAGAACCTGCAATGAGAACACTTGTTCAAATTATTATTATTATTATTATTATTATTATTGTTGTTGTTATTATTATTATTATTATTATTATTATTATTATTATTTTGTAGGATACCTCTCTAGGAAGAAAAATAAGGGAAGCCAAGACAATAATATGACATCCTTCTCAGGAGCTAGCTGCAGGCAGAGCCTATGAGAGGCAATAGAACTCAAGTTAGGAACATAAATAGGATTCACCTAGAGACCAGCTCTGTCTAATTTTGTACCTCTGGAGATGATGCAGAAGGTACCTCAACAGTAGGGAGGATCCCAATTAATAGTCAAAGGCTGTTCTATAGCTATAGGTGGGCAGTATGTGGCCATGTACATTGGTAGTGATGGCTCTGTCTACAGGTGGAGAAACCTAGTTGTATAGCATCCACTTGATGGGGACTGCAACACTCTTACAGTGATGGTTCAAGCCAGAGTCTTCTTTGTAACTCAGTCAGTTCCAGGAAGGGGGCAAAGGATTCCTTTCTGGAGGGAGAGTGGTCTGTGAAATGGATGTAGTCATGGCTCTTATCAGGATGAGACAGATAGTCAAGCCTGTGACACTAGCATACAGCTAACCCATCAAGTCTTTCAAACTTTTGTCTCTAAAACCCTCTCTCATATTTGTCATTCAAAACCAGCAATTTACCTAAATGCAAACCAGGATATATATAAGTAAATTCCAGTGTGTTGCTTACAATTTAAAGGACATATGCCATTTTCACTATTGCTATCTACATAAGACTGTTAAATTGATTGTTGTTTTATATCAAACAACTTTTATAATACTTATTTTTATTGTTATAATATTTTATAAATTTTAAGAAATATAACAAAAAAGATATTGTAGGTATTGAAAAGGGGGTCTCTGGGAGGAGCTGGGGTACAAAAGGGAAACAAGAATGTGATTTAATTCTATTTACTTAAAATATGTTTTTAAATGTTAGCAAATTCAGATAAATTGAAATCATGTAACTTTTCTCATCATAATGCAATAAAAGTTAAAAAAAATAAAAAAAGAATAAAGGACACATGCCTTTCCTAGGACAGGGAGAAGATGCCAATTCCTAGGACAGATATCTTCACTGCTAATATTTTCTTAAAGGATGAGTACCCCATGAGTCACATTTCCCTGGAATCTTTTATAACAGGAGTAGAGCCATTCTGTGTTTGCCAGTCAGTGCTCATGCCAGGCATAAACAGTGTGCAAAATCCAGGTTATTATGTCTGTTTGGGGTGGTTCCATGACATTCAACAGATACTCTCTGTAAACATAGCCCTAATAGACTTCAGAGTTACCAGAGTCCTTTCTGATCAGTGACATTTCCTAAGAAGACCTCACAGAATAACATATCCTTACTCCTGGTGTCTTTGTGCTTTATTTTTAAGATAAATTGGTGGTAATAGTATTGTCAAGACCAGAATGAATAAAAATTTAATGTTCATTTTCACAAATATGCATGCTCCTTTATTGGGTTTCCACCTGTCATTCTATGGTGTCTAAGATTCCTGGAGCATCTTTGCTCCATCCCAACCTCATCCAATAACTATGCTTCCCATCTACCCATTAGTTGCTTGTCACAGGCTCTGTCTGAGACCTGCATGGCTCCCACTTATCCTAATAAAGCAGCTCTCCCTTAGGTTCAGTTCTCTTCAGGTCCTGTTTGCTGCCTATGTGATGATACAGGACAACACATTTGCATTTGAACAAGACCAGCTCCTAAATAAAATGCCTCTGCCCCTGTGTGAGAATTTTCTTGGTTAACATTCCAGAAATGAGGCTGTGGGAAAGAGATATGCAAAGCAGTTGTTGGGCAAATGTAAATAGAAGAAACACACATGCAAACACCAACATAGGTAAGGTGAACTATTGCTTATGGAAGAAAAGAGAGAAAATTATGTGGGTAGAAAAATAAGAGGTGGGAAGGCGACTCACTGTCCAGAGGGAAAAGTCTGTCATGAAAACATGAAGGAAGCAAGGTGAAACAAAACTGTGCCACTGGAGAAATCTTGCTAGAAGAGCCAAAAATATTTGGGGTTTCAGACAAAACAAGTGTAAAGAAAAAAAAAAGCATAGCTTTGGGATCACAGACAAGAGTGGTAGAGGTTTGGTCCAGCAATAGTAGTTGTGTTTAATATTTACCCATTCCTTGGGTCTGTTATGAGAGTATTAGTGGTGGGTTTTTGGAAGGTTGGACAAGACACTGCATACAGAATCCCAAGAACAACAGCTTCTGAGTAAAAAGAACTGAAGAAACTCAGGTTTTGTCTTCATATAGTCCTTATTCAAATTCAAGAGTTGTAGTGCTCTTATCTTAAATGAGAGAGAGAGAGAAAAAAGAGAGAGAGACAGAGACAGAGACACAGACAGAGAGACAGAGAGACAGAGAGACAGAGAGGCAGAGAGGCAGAGAGGCAGAGAAAGACCGGCAGAGAGACAGAGAGAGACAGACAGAAAAAGAGACTGAGACACTGAGAAACAGAGAAGAGGAAGGGAAGGCCTGAGGAGAGATAGGAAAAGAAATGACAAATTAGATGTGAGAAGAGTGGAAAAGTATCAGAGTTTAATATTAAATAAAATCATATCCTGAAAAAGGTTCATATTATCAGAGTGTTGGTGAGAAAATAGCATGTGCCTAAATTTGATACTGTTTCTGGAAATTGCTGTTTAGATATTGCTTCTTAAGAAGCCTGTTGAAAAGGATTCAGAAAAAAAGTGTGGTAGAGGCAAGATCAGAAAACCATTTATAGGCAAAACTGAATACCAAGGCTGGAAAAGGCAAGGCGGTCTCTAGAGATGGCTGAGGTCTGGTAATTCTGGAGTTTCAAATTTTCAGTACTGTCCAGGTGCCTAATCTGGGTCTCAGTGTGTTCATCAGACAAATGGGGACAATGGATATCTTGGTCCATTCGAACCAATGTAAAGGATGAGTGAAGCAGTACACCTCCCCCCCCCAATTCTGAACATTTCCAAAGTTCTATTGACATCATCTGCAATACCCTGTATGTTGATAATGCACATTATGCATGCTGCTAGAGATGCAGGAGAGATTAAGTGCATCATAAAAAAAGAAAGAGTAAAATTTAGTGAGGTCTATAGGGGCCTGATGGGAAGATCAGAGAGGTATGAGAAAGAATAGTGGAAAATCATAGGAACAGAGCCATGATGAGTAAGGAGTCACCCAGGCAAAGCTTGGTCAAAGACGAATGGAATACACAGTTATTGAGGCATGGAAGACCTTGGCACGCTGGAGACTGAAAGAGAACAATTTGCCTGGAGACAGTGAAGGAGGAACCCGGGCAAAAGCGCTGGCGAGGCAGATAGAGACCTGACCGTATCCTTCACAAGGCATTGTTAAGGACTTTAGATTTATTTCTAAGAACAATAGGATGCTGATGAAAGGCAAAAGAAACTGCCCTCTGTTAGATTTATTTACATGGTTCCAAGAGGCTCAGCCAGCTAGAGTATTATAAGAGAGAGGAGGCACTGTAGTGTCAGGCACTGGACACTACAGACCAACAGCTGGTGGGAGCATCCAGTCCAGGGTTGGATGCAGATGTTTGCCTGTGGTCAGTGGCAGAGTGAAGGCACAGAGTAAGAAGCAAGTGGACTTGCTCAGAGTTGAGATGTCTTCCTATCCTATGGACTCTCTTGGATCCAGAGGTAAAAAGGATTACTACCTGGCAAGAAACATCCACACATTTAACAGCAGAATCAAACAGCCACACACATTGTTTTATTTATCTTCACAGTGATTTCACCAAAAATTGATAAAGAAGCCCATTTTACAGGAGAGAAAAAATTAAGGTCCAACATAGCTAGATAGCTTACTGAGGAGAAATGTCTCTCTTGTGAATCTGGTTGGAGTCTCTTTGGCCTCCTGCATTCCAGACCCTGAGATTAAGTTACCCTAATTTATTATACATTTGAACACAGGCTGTTTTAAAAGCAAGTAAGAAAAAAATAAGTGAAATCAATTTTAATCATCATCATCTATCACCTATCTAATTCCTACCTACCTACCTCAGGAAGAATTTATTTATTATGTGTTTCTGAGCTTGCACTCATATATGCAACAGCTTACGTGTGGCAATCAGAGAACAATTCATAGGAACTGATCCTCTCCTTCCATAGTGTGGATTCTTGGTGGGCATCAAACGCAGTTTGTTAGCATCGACAGCAGGTGCCTTTACCCACTGAGCCATCTTACTGATCGATATCCTATATCTTATTTAACCCTTATTTATAAAATACCATTTCAGTGTATAGTTTATATAAAGTTATCAGTAAAGAATTTTATATTATAATAGAATTATATAGAATTACATAGAATAGAATTATACAATATTCTCTTATGTAATAAAGAAGTTTAGTACGTTCAGGTCTAGAGCATTTTTATAGGCTTAAAATTTAAATTTGGTCTAATCCTATTCAAATACTAAGTAGGCATATGTGGTTGTTGGCTACTGTACTGTGGAAAGCATATTTAACTCAAACCTGCCAAAGGTAGTATTATTGGTTTCACATATATAAAATTGCTGGTTCTCTGTGTCACAGCTGCCAGGCCCTTTGTAAATTCTCCCTTGGATTCCTATCCTTAAGTTTCCAGATGTGGAAGATAATGAATCTACATTATACTCGGGAAACCTAGTACACATAATGTAGTGACCTCATATTCCTTTGCTGTGCTTTGTACAGTTAAGGGGCTGAATATTTTCTTATACAATTATGTCTTTTTAAAATTTTTTTCCCTTCTGACCCTTGAAACAAAGGCCTTAAGCACCCTCAGGGTTAGATGGTAATTCTAGGTTAGAGAGTGATTTCAGGACCTGGAGAAGAAATTGGTTCAATCATGGATCATCTATCAATGAGGACAGCAGTAGGCAGCAATTCTTTTCTCTGTACATTCAGAACAAACTAACTGCTGCCCGAGTCTGAGTATTTTGTATGAATATTGCTGCCAGGACAGCTGCAATTGGGCAACTGGTTTCTTTCAGGTATAGATCTGGTTCTGAGTGGAAAACAAAATAAATAGGTGAACTCTACCTCCTTCATCCTGTCATCAGATCGTGATGACACTGGTTTAGGTGGAATTATGAATTATAACCTTTTTCTTGTTTTTTTTTTTTTTTTTTAATTTAAGCTTTTCTGGGCATTACTATTCAACATTCATTCACTGTTTCTATCCCTCTCTCCCTCTATCCATCTTTTCCTCCTTTCTTCCCTCTTTTATGCTTTGGAGCTCCCTCATCTTCATTATGAGTTGACTTTATGATAGAGCAAAAATGCCCATCAGTTGTCTGACCATTGGCCTTGAGTACCCGTCAGCATTAGCTGACTGGGCTGACTTCCAGAGCATCACTCACTGCCTATGAATTATTACAGAACAGTTAATGCTGTCAGCAATTCCACTCTATACAACTTCTCACTTTTATTATTAATTATTATTATTATTATTGCACTCCATATTTTATTCCCCCCATCTACCATCTGACTGTTCCATATCCCATACCTCTTCCCCATTCCCCTGTCTCCATGTGGATGTCCCCTGCTCCACTGCACCTAATCTCTAAACTCCCTGGGGCCTCTAGTCTCTTGAGGCTTAGGTGCATCATCTCTGAATGAACAAAGACCTGGCAGTCCTCGACTG
This sequence comes from Mastomys coucha, assembly GCF_008632895.1. Lineage (NCBI taxonomy): Eukaryota > Metazoa > Chordata > Mammalia > Rodentia > Muridae > Mastomys > Mastomys coucha. The sequence goes on along the minus strand of NW_022196891.1, from coordinate 91,810,623 downwards.
TATCTGTGTTGGGGGCCTCATATCAGCTGGTGTATGCTGCCTGGTTGGTGGTCCAGTGTTTAAGAGATCTCAGGGGTCCAGATTAATTGAGACTGCTGGTCCTTCTATAGGATCACCCTTCTCAACTTCTTTCAGCCTTCCCTAATTCAACAACAGGGACCAGCTGCTTCTGTCCATTGGTTGTTATTATTGTTTTATTATTATTATTATTATTATTATTATTATTATTATTATATATTTTTTATTTACATGTAAATTTCTCAATTCCCAGTTTCCCCTCCAAAAAACAAAGAAACAAACAAAAACAA
>NW_022196891.1:91805619-91805977 GCF_008632895.1 Mastomys coucha | reverse complement strand
ATCTGTTTCATAACTTCTGTTAGTCTCACTGTGTCCTTGTTTATTTTCTGTTTCCATGATCTGTCCATGCAGAGAGTAGGGTATTGAAATCTCCCGCTACTATTGTGTGCTGTGTAATGTGTGCTTTGAGCTTTAGTAAAGTTTCTTTTATGAATGTAGGTGCCCTTGCTTTTGGAGCATAGAGGTTCAGAATTGAGAGTTCATCTTGGTAGATCATACCTTTGATGAATATGAAGTGTCCCCTCCTTATCTTTTTCGATCCCTTTAGGGTGAAAGTCGATTTTATTCGTTATTAGAATGGCTACTCCAGCATTTTTCTTGGTGCCATTGGCTTGGAGAATTGTTTTCCAGCCTTTTA
>NW_022196891.1:91789860-91804229 GCF_008632895.1 Mastomys coucha | reverse complement strand
TTGGTTTCTGTTGGTAGGATTCTTGCGTTTGCCTTTTGCCATCTCTTGCTTTTTGGTGTTAGATGTTCGTAGTGTCTCTGACTAGAGCTTGTCCTGTCCCTGCCCCTTCAAGTCCCCTGCGACTCGTGTGGCCTGTGCCTCCCGGCTGGCTGCTCTGGTCTCAGAAACTCACCTGAGAGAAAATAGCAGCTCTTTCCCGGGTCCATTATTACTATTATTAATTGGTGGACAACACTGAAATTTTAAGCAACTCCAATGTGAATTTGTTGGCTCTAGAAATGACCTTCTACCTCATCAGTATGAATCTGCCCACTGTGGCAGAAGGTCTTAGATGAGGGGAAGACAGTGGGTTTAGTCCAAAGTGAAGCTTTTGAAAGTCTAGATAATGTAGTAGATTGAGCTAGGGATAAATTACCATAAACCCAGTAGTCTTGGGATACTATTCAGGTTTCTATCAGAGAACAGAGAGCCACATGTTATTGTCAGGGTCCCCAATATTGCTCAGTGTTCCTGTGATTCATATGGACTTTATGCTATGATAGAGATTATAGACTAAGTTTAGAATCTCACAAATAGATTTTTGTCTCTTTAAAGGCTCTGTCAAAATGTATCTTTAGTCACTCTAAAGCATAAGTGTATGTATGTGAAGCAGTTGAGTAATATAGTAGCAGAATGGGAAGTCAAGTGCTGGTACCTAGGAAGAGATTGGTCAAAATCAGGGTATGTTGACAAAGAGCTGGATGTACTGATGGGCACATCCAGTCACATGGTAAGAACTTAGATGCAGGGGATAAAAGGAGGCAGACACATTTAAATTCTAAACAGCAAGGAGCTGATTGCAACTCAGAGATAGAAACAAGAAGAAACAAGAGGCGAGGGCATGCGATATAACTAATAAAACTTGATACAGGTTGCTGAGACAGTCCTGCATTTCAGTTCTGGGTTCTTTGTATTCTTCTTGCATGAGCAGGAGTAGGAGAATGGTCAAGGACATATGGGAAGAGCCACTGAGAATTGACTCAGGCTGAATGAGGCTAAGGAGGAGGCAAGGGAAACTGGGCTTATATTCTGCTGCTACCACGCTTCAGACTAGTCTTTAACAAACTCTGGGAGCTGTTTTTCTATCTTTATTTCTCTTCAGAATTGTACATCATTGCTTTATCATGATGAGCTAAGAGTTGCAGTGATATTAGAGTGCTAGGTGATTTTAGTAATATAGACTTCATGTAGCAATAAATCACTCTCTTATTCCTCTCTTCCTCAACTGGCTTATCTGGAAAGGGCTCCCATTTCAGTTACTGCGTCAAGTTCAGGGACATAGGCCAGTCTTTTGGCTTTTGTTGAATTAGGAGTAGAATTTATTCTTTGTGATCTTGGGACAAAGGTACACCTATATAGATTCCAGTCTTCTCATGAATCTCTTCTAGGCGAATTGTCAATACCGTGATCTATGAATTATCTGTGGGGAGTTGTGAAATTCTCCACTCTGTAAATTGTCTCTCTTTATGCAATGTGGACTTGATCTACAGGGCAGGTTTCTGCCTAAGCTGAGGCTGCCCTGAGGTCAGCCTCACTTTTACCAAGGGTCTGTTAATAGCATAAAAGCCCTTTTGGATTTGAACTAAATGTATTCTAGCAGCTTTGATAAGGGATATGAGGTAAGGAGAGTGGAGGGAGAGACTTCTTTCTGCTGATCCTTAATGGTAAAGTCCAAGACAAACCTTGCCAATTACTATTTTTTGATGTTTGTTATGATTCCAACCATAGATATTCTTGTCTTCTATTAAAAGCTCTATGGCATCTGACGAGATGGCTCAGCAGGTTAAGAGGGTTTGTTGTTCATGCAGAGGGCTCAAGTTTAGTTCTCAGAACCCATGTTGGGTGGCTCACAATCTCCTGTAACTCCACCTCCAAGAAATCTAATGCTGTCTTCTGGTCTCTGTGGACATAGACACACATATGCAAACATACACACAGACAAAGACACACACAAAGAAAGTCACACAGAAATGATAAAATAAATCTTTTTTTTTTAAAGCCTCTATGATATCATATGCCACAGTATATGGTTGCTGCTTTGGCAAATTAGAAAATGTTATCTACTTACCTGGAAAAAAAGAACTTTATATAAAACTGTGGTAAATGTCATCCTTTGTACATTTGGAAAGGGCAACTTACATCTAGTGAACTAAGACAAAAATTGAAAATGAACTGCAATGGGTAAAGAGAAAAACAAACAAAGACAAGGCAATGAGAATAAGGCCAAGCTGGCTGTTGCAATAGCAGCAAACGTGTGCACCAACCTTGATCCTAGAAAATATGAGTGCATTCTCATGAAAGAATCTACATTCATAGAATAGTAGCTGTAAACCAAGGGTTGTTCTATATCTTATGTGAATATAGACTAGTTTGTTCTCTATGGTGATGCTATAAGCAGATCTGCTTCATGTAGGAGGTGAGGAAAAGGCAGGTGTACTTGAAGGCATTTAAGATGATAAACCCAAAGAATTTACCCTTGAAATGTGTTGAATAAAGTGTTCCATCGTGTTGACATTCAGTTCGCAAAGTGTTGTTGTATATTAAATATGCCTTGCATGTTTGTCACAGGTGGCACAGCTATGATGAAGGGACATAGAACCTGTCAAGTTCTCTGCACATTTCTCCATAGGCTTTACAATGCAACTGTTTAGGATTAGGCTCTGCCTGTAAGTGAATACACATTTTGATTTGTTATAGATTGGCTAACCATGTTCCATATGACTCTGAGCCATGGTTTCCATCTAATTCTAGAGATAGGACAGTGAAGTCAGGATAGAATTAACAGTTTTATTTCTAGGGGGATGATGGGCATTCTTTCTATTTTTCAGCTTTGTTGAATCTTTGAAAATAGTCTTTTGGATGTGTGTACGTACACGTGTATGAAATGGCAGAGTAGACATGTGCTCATAAGACTATACTATGAATGAAAACACAATGAGAGCGCCTTCCAGAAGAACACAGCTTTCAATTAGGACTTCAGAGGGTAAGAGCAATGATATCTACCTTGTTCAGAGCTGAGGCCTAACAAGCTTAATGAGAGGTAATAGATTATATTGCTGTGACAAATTCCAAAGCCCAGGCATGACTTACCTTCCAGATTGGGAGCTCTGGATTTGTTTTCACTTTAATTAGATCAGAAAATGAAGAAATGTTTGCTGCCCTTCATTCTAGTGTCTTTCTGACTTCTTTGTGTTTATCTTATTTCATTTCTGTTTAAGTGAATAGCACACTGTGGAATTACTTGGAGTATAAATGGGTGTTGATGGAGTTGATAGAATATCACAGAGTAGATCTGTTAATATAGGGTTTGTGTTGTCCTAAAAAAATACACACATGTTGATACAAGCAAATTCCCCAAACCTTACTTGTGTGTGAAGTTATATGACATTTCTACATTTAATAAATATAACCCTGCCTGCCTGAAACTCTTCTGTAGCAAGAGATGATAAAGAATGCTTTAAAAAGCATCAGCAGCACATTCTTAATAGATGACAGGTACAAGCCTCTCTTGGAGCCCATTCATTCTAACAGGCAATGCAACACAGGACTTTGGTCCCAGCAAGTACACATATTGGCAGAGAAGTGCCTCCTGATTATGGATGGAGGAGTGTGTGAGTGTGTGTGTGTGTGTGTGTGTGTGTGTGTGTGTGTGTGTGTGTGTGTGTGTATGTGTGTGTGTATGTACAGTGCACAGCAGAGTTGAACAGGCTGCTAGCTAGAAGAATAATGGTGAAGACTTCATAGTTTTTTAAATCCTCCAAAAAAGTGTGGCATATAAATCCAGGCACTGACTTCTTCCATCACTTTACATGTGAGGAAACATAAGGGGTCAGAGGCAGGGTTCTACCTTTATCACATTTAGAGTATCTTTTATGGCCTAGTCAGGTTGAGATAATAAATCCTTGAAGTATTTCAGAGAATACTATGCTTAGGGTTTTGTTTTTCTGTCTAACCAATGAATATTTGCTTGTTTGTTGCTTGGTTTTCAGTGTTGGGTATCAAACTTTGTGCCATGTACACTTTGAGCAAATACTTGACTGCTGAGTTTCAACCCTGGCCCATTAATATACATATATGTACATGTTTGTATGTATCACCATCATTTTTCTGTTTAGAGAGAGAGTACTGAAAAAGCAGGTGTGTACCATCATAATGGGAGTAAATATGTTTAATCATTTATGTCTCGAGTTAGTATATTTTATATAGTTTTGTGCAGCTCTGATTGACACTATCCTATGAATACATGATCTAGACGGATCTACAAATGCTGTCCTTATTTCACAAAAGAGAAAATAATGTTATTAAGGTGATAGCAATCATATGATGATGAGTGCCTAAAAGCTGGTCAAGCCAATCCTTCCGTTTCTTTCTTGTCATCATTATAGATTGGTAGACTGTGGGTAAGGGTAGCATGGACAGAGAGTGATGTAGTGAGTTTAATGGCTGACTAAGGACTGGAAGTACAGGGTGTATATGTGTGTTTTACAAAGGCTAAGATGATTCTGTTTGGGGAGTCTATCTTGAAGATGATATTAATGGGACAGACACATCTACTAACTTCCAGATCTCTCTTCATGCCATGTTCCATGTGTTCCTCAGTGACTAGATTGGAATATCAACCATGTGATAATAGGGTCTATAGTGACACATTGTCATCTAAGTGACAAGTGTTGTGAACAAGTTTTAAAAGATCTTGCATTCAGGAAGATGGACTGATATTAACAATGAAAATGTGAGAAGGATGAAAATTGTGTCTTGGTTTTAGGTTTGAAAGACAGCTTGATTCCACAAATAGAGGATGGGAGAGAACTGGTCTGACTTTGTAAGAAATGACTGCATCTTAGCTGACTATAGACTCTCAGGCTACTGTGACAAAAAGGTTTTACATATCATAGTACCATCTATCTTTAATCTATCTGAAATCTATTATTTATCTGTCATCTATAAATCATATATTAATAAAACTGCCTATCAATCATCTATCTTTATTTATCAATTCATCATGTATATGTATCTGTATTTGTCTATTATTTATTGATCTAATTACTATCATTTATTCATATAATTAATCACTCATCAATTATTAGGCATTTATCCATCAGTAATGTATTTATATGTATGTAAACTATCTACTGACCTATCAAGCTCTATAATCAATAAATAATTACTCATTTATATATCTACAAATCACATCCATATATAGAACTGTCATTTATTATCTTTATCTATTTTTTATTTTTTATTTATCTTTATTATTTATTCTATCATCTAATATCTTTATACTCAATCAGTCATCAATCATTTCTCTCTCTCTCTCTTACACACACACACACACACACACACACACACACACACACACACTCACATTCACACACAGACAGACTTATATTCATAGATACCATTGTGGAAATGTATCTGCACATCCCTTAAACCAAATGCTGCTGGAGACAGCATGTTTGAGGGGCAGTGACAACTAGCACCAGATATTTAAAAGACTTCTGAAGAAGATGGATTAGATGGTTTTGTTGTTCCACAGTACAGAGCTGCTAGGGTGATAAATGGTGTGACAGAAATATATGTTGAAACAAAAATACTTTATATATTTATGTTCATTTAAGAAAATACCAGTAGTGATGTATTATTTTGAAGTATACAGTTAATATGTTTGGAGTTATTTAAAATTTATATTGAGAAAAATGTATTTTCACTATTGCTGTAGACGAGCATCTACATAAGCATCTACATTAAATTGATTGTTGTTTTATATCAAACAACTTTTATAATACTTATTTTTATTGTTATAATATTTTATAAATTTTAAGGAATATGACAAAAAAGATATTGTAGGTATTGAAGGTGGGTCTCTGGGAAACAAGAATGTGATTTAATTCTCTTTACTTAAAATATATTTTTAAATGTTAACAAATTCAGATAAATTGAAATCATGTAACATTTCTTATAATGCAATAAAAGTTTAAGAAAAAGAAATATATGTTGAATCATGTAAAAATGATTTAAAAATAGTTAAATGAATCTGGACATGAACATGCTAATTCCTATGTTAAGCAGATCTGATCTCTGATAGCTTTGAAAGTAAATGTTGTACAAACAACTTTTGTACAACTGCTAAGAGGCTATTGCTGAGAGAACTTAGGTAAAATGGCACAGAACCAAAGGATTTTTGTGGATACTTCCAAATCAGGTAGGTGAGGGATAGATGAAGAATAGAGGAGATATAGGTGGTATAGATAAATGTTGGTATGAATATATGATAGAGGAGAAATAATAGATGGATGAATGAAAGATTGATAGATGATAGGTATATGGTATATAGAAGAAAGATGATAGATATATGAATGGTGGAGATAGCTGATAGCTGGGTGATAAAAGATAAATGGATGGATAATAAGTAAATGATAAATGATAGATTGATGATGGAGAGAGAAGAGATGACAGGTGAATAATTGAGGATAAGTGAGAGAGGTTAAGTGAATGAAGATACATGTTAGTTAAAGGATAGATGGTAGATATGGGTAAATGATGATAGGCAATCAGACAGACAAGCAGACAGACAGAAACACAGATACATTGTATACAACATACTTCCAATCCAGTGAGGCTGGGCCTACACAGATAGACTTTCTACTTAAGTGGGTTTTGGCCCTTATTATGGTACGGATATAGTAGCCATTCTTCTTCCCTCTACCTATTCCTTTGTAACAGATGTAAAGAAGAAAAATAAATGACTTTAAGAAGAATCTGTTTCTTTCAGAGTCTCAGCTCTAAGACCTACAGAAAGCAACTACCCCTCCAGACAGCCCAGATGCCAGAAAAGATTTCTGAACTTCAAATGAAAAGGCAAACGGCCACTCCTTTGAAGTACAAGTATCAAAGCTCTAATAAGAGATAATAAAATTGCTATGTCGGGTTCACATCTCCAGAGAACATCAAGTCAAAACTCTCCTTGGGGTAAGAAACTGTGATAAAACTATTCTTAAGAGTTTTATTTTTTTCCAAAATGAATCCTTAATTAAAAGACTAAAAATTATTTTGCAGTAATTGAAGAATACTAATTAAATCTCAGTTAACATTTCCAGATTTTATTTGTAACCATGAAGATATTCTATAGTGGCTAAAATTTGAACAGAGATAAATTTCTCCTGGCAAATTACCTGGCAGCTGATGTCTGTGCCAAGTGTCATGCTGGAAACTGGGTTTATTACCCATAATTCCCAGCTGAAGAACCCAAAGTAAAATCACAGCAAACATTCACCTTAAGTTGCACAAATTAAATTGTTGTGTTGAAATTTCATTTTAGCATGGAGGTTCTTCACTCTACCACACAGCCTGTTAGGAAAGGTAACTCCGTTCAGTTTATTAAGGAGTGGCCAGCAAGCCTCCTTCTAGCTGGGGGCCTAGGCATTCTCCTATGAAAATGTCTTGAACACTAAGCGTCCATCTGCCATTTATGGTTCTTCAAGGAGGAGTAGTGATATTCAACCAGCAACGGAAGGGTTAATGATTGCAGGGTGCTAGAGAAGAGCTGCTTACAGGGGACATGGGCAGAAGAGCAGTATCCAGGATCACACAAGACAAAGGGACTAGTGTCTAAAATTATCCAGAGAAATGAAGACAGGAGGGCTCCTTTCTAGTCTTAAACTCTGAGCAGAACTATCAGTGATACAAACACCTCTGATGTATGCTACTTATGTATTTAAAGCTAAATCAGAATTTCACTTTCCTATGTCCCTTGGATAAAATGGAAATACAGATTTTGCCTAGATAGCACGGTCTCATAGTCCAAACTAAGGAAGAGAAGGGCTTCAGTGACTAGATCTCAGGAAGCTGTCATATTCACCTCTACCTTCTGGTAGTTGGCCAGGTACAGCTGTCATCAGAGCCAGAAGAGCATCTAGCCATGGATATTTTCTTACTTGAACTCCTCAGTTGCTGCTGTGTATGTTGGGTTAGGACCAAATTGTCAGGAACCAGGAATCAGTCAAGTCTCTGGGAAGGAGGCTGTGTTCCAAGATCTTATGGTCACTGTAGTCAGGAAGTCTATCCATCTGCCCAAAATGTAATGTGGAAAACTAGCTCTTGTTGTTCTGCTCATAGCAAAAGGGGCTGTCATACCTTTTCTTCATGACAACCTTTGAGATTTCTACACTTTCTTGGTACTTATAGGGTCATCTGGTAGCAGCAACAACACAGTTCTTGATAGACTAGAATAGACTGGTCTCTGAACTGTACCATAAACCATACTTATGCTACTCTAAATGATGGATTGGAAGGACCAGTGTAACAACCACTGCTAGCACTGATGAAAATAATGATGGATGTAAGGAGTATGGAAGACGTCTTCATGTTGAGCCAAGGTTTTATGTATCTGCCTCTTTTGGGGGTTCAATGCTCTCCTCTAAGGTTGGTAGCATAAGTGGGTGTGAGCATCTGTCCCTTGGCTGTCCTTTGTGCTAAGGGACCTGAGCTTGCCTGCTGGTCAGAGTGGAGTATTCACAGACTGATCTCCAGCATGAGTGCTTGGTGTGTGCTCCTGCATGAAAAATTGCAGGCACATTCATTTGCTGTCAGATGGCTGTGAGTAAAGGGCCATCTGCCACATGGAGCCATCTTGCGCTTATTAGCAGAGGTTGGATGTATGGTACAGCCCTGTTTTCCAAGTCCTGGGAAGAATACAGGAAGACCCTCCGTAGGTCTTCTGTCACTTATCCCATGGTCCTAGGTTGTTGAGGAGCTTCTCCCTCAACCCCATAAAACTGTATTTCTTTCCTCCACAGGCTTTTAGCAAGACCCTGTTTTCCTGTTCTCAGCCATTGGCATATGTCCTCTAAACATGATTGATTGTGCCAAAAGAAGTATCTATGTGGTCCTCCAGGTTAAAGAACAGCATGCAGGCCCAGGCCAGCTGTGAAGGTGGAAAGGCACAAGAGTCACAAGGTTTCCCTGCTCCTAGGGTTGCCTCTCTACTTTCTACATTTTTGTTTGTTTGTTTACTTGATTCATTTAGTTTTGTTTTTGAGACAGTCTGGCTATATGGCCCAGGTTGGCCTTGAACTTGCAGCAATTCTACTGTCTTAACCACTCAAATGCTGGGATTACAGGTTTGTATCACCATTCCTGGCTAGGTAGCTTGCATCTGACACCTTGAATATCTAAGTCCTAATCCCAACTAGCAAATAAAATGAAACTCATGACTCAAGGCTCAAGAGGGTTAGACACAAGGATTCTAGAGTAGACTTGGGTAGTTGGGGATCAAGTTACTTAACACTTTATAACCCAATTGCTTTTCCTGGGGCTGTTGGACTCATTCATTAACTTTCTCATATGTTTAATATATGCTTATTTAATATATAGCTCATACCAACCAAAAGAAGGTTATAGGGTTTTGTAGCAAACACAAAGGCAATGAAAAACAAGTTTGTAGAACGTCTTCCTGAACAGTCTTTCTACTAAAACTGTGGCAAAGACTTACAGCACTAATGTCATCAAGACATTTTTAGACATTTCAAGTCATGGGTCCCACTTCAGACCACAAGTCGGAAGCTGCATTTTAACAAGATCCCTTGGGTAATTTGAGTTCCTCCATGAAGCATTGGAAGCACCAATTTTACAGGTGCTTCTCTCCCTGTTTTTATGTACCATCCTTTCCCTTCAGAGGCTCCTTGTCAAAGATGAGAGGGAGACTCTCACTCTGACTCCACAATGTGCTAAGTGTGTTCTGCAATGTTCCTTGCAGAGGCAGGAACAGGATACTATGGAAAGTTAGAGCAGTTAACGATGGATTGTAGCAGTCAAGAAATGCTTTGGTTGTTTACTGTATGCCTGGAACTCTCTTGCAGGCTAGTGAGACATAAATCAATCTGAAACAAAAGTATTAACAATTTAAAATCCTATTTATTTGCTTGTAGAGTTCCCACACCCTGTGTGCACATGTGTACATGCATACATGTGTGCATTCATATGAGTGTGTGTGTGCACGTGTGCATGTTTTTTTTGCCTGCCACACTGTGAATGTGGAAGTCTGAGAATAACCTTTGAGATTCAGTTCTCTTTCCTCCCACCATGTGGATGCCACCAAATTCAGGCTGTCAGGCTGGCTGGCAAGCACTTTTACCCATTAGGGACTTCTGATGTCCCAGGAAAATATTTTTATAGGGTTTACTAATGTTGAAAACAGGCAATGAATAACTTTTTTTCTTTGTTTTTGAGACTGGATTTCATGTATCCTAGGCTTGTCTCAAATTTACTGTTTAGTAAAGGATGTTCTTAAATGTGTGATTCCCTTTCTTTGACCTTCTGTAGTACTAAGACTATAGGTAGGTACTACTATGCCTGATTTTATGCAACAGTGGACTTTGAATTCAGGCCTTGGCATGCTATGCAAGCACTCTGCTGACTGGGTTACATTCATGAAGCAGTGAATTACTTTGAAAATGAATAATTACAGGAGGTGATGAATACCTTCAAGAGGATAAACTGAGCTGGTTTTGGCTGTTAGCTATTTTTTGTCATTTGCATCTTACAACTCTAAAATCTATATGATGAGGACATCTCTCTTGGGAAGCCTAGGCTGTGGGACATTGGAAATGGGTACCAGGAAGGAGGACAGAAAGGCTCTGTGGAGTAGATAAGTATGACTTCTTGGTGGAACAGACACTCAGGTGAGTTTGGTGACAAAGGAAGTTATGTGGGTTAGCAGAAGTCTTTTTATATTAGAGTAAAATTATAAGTACAAACAGTGTCATTGTAGCAAACTATACTGACTATGTATTGAACAATTACATTTGTCTCTAAGTTAGGCTGCACAGGATAAGACTGTATGTGGGGAGACTTGGAAGGAGTTCCTAAAAAGAGCTGCCAATAAATGAAATAGGTGATGTGGACAATGACAACAGATGAACACAAAGAAATATGGAAAGATTTAGGTTTATGTTTGTAGTAGAATATATTACAACAACAGAAATAACTAATTTCTACCCCAAGCTCTACTAAGATCTTCAGGATATTTTAAAGTTAATGATGAAACAAGCTTTGAGGATAACTGGGAATTCACTAGATATTCCAGGAGTAGAAGGCCCAAAGTCACATTTTGGTTGAACAAGGTTGGTCCACGGTATTCAGAAAGAACTAACTCCAATGTCAGTATCACTAAAAGAATACATTCTGTGCATTTCTTTTTTAGATATGCAAGTTTTTTTCATTCACAATACCAGGCTTCAAATGGATGGTAACATTCTCATTTCTGTGCAAGAGTCTCCAAATCCTTCTGGCACATCCATATTACAAGTTTGGTCTCTTGGGAAGGCTACTCCTTTTCTTTTTAGTAGATCAGATATCAGTCTTGGCTCTGCTCATATATGCCTACTTCCAGAAAAGACTTCCTTGGTCTTCTGAGCTATAAGTTTTCAGCACCTAACTCCAGAGTTTTCCCAGCTCAATCAATCTGAGCAGGAAAATGAATGTGAAAATCACTAACTCAGCGATCTGGTAGTTGAGGATGGTTCCATTACGTCAATCACCATCAGCAGCTCACTGTAACTGGCATCTGTCAGCCTCTTGATTAATTGTTGAGATCTGTTGTCTGTATTAATAGAACATTTATTCAGATTGATCTTTCACCTATTGATCCTCAGCCTCTGCATGTGCGTGTGGCCAGGTAGCTATCATTCTTGTGATCTTTTGGAGGCCAATCCCTTTCTGAGGGGTTTTACTTTAAAACTCCTCTGGGATTTCTTCATAAGCAAGGCAGCCCCATGCAGGCTTCAGGTCTATAAAGCTGTAGTCAATTTCATTCTATATCTCCAGACAACCATGGCCTTCTGCTATGCCCCACCACCCCACCATCTCCTTTCTAATACTCTAACTTTCAAACCAGCAATCAAATAGTACTGTGATTGGAGTCCTAAGTAGAGTAGACATAGCCCCTTAAAAGTATGAATGTCTCATCTTTGTACCTTCCTTGTGTCAGCTGCCATCACTGGACCAGACATACAAGATTAACCCTTTAAGACATCCATCTATTAGCCATCTATTCTGAGTATTCCCTCAGATCACAGTCTTAATAACCAGTAACTCAGACTGTGGCTATATTTTATGTTTAGGGCAATGGAAATGCCAAGTAAAACAGTAACATGGATAGATCCTAATATGAAGTGGCAGTTGTCCTTCGAAGAAAAGGAGGTTGGGGTGTCAGACAGGTATAAAGGAGGGTATTGGAAGAAGATAATCTTCTCCTAAGACAGCACCAACTTTGCCAATGACTTCACCTTGGACTTTCAGCTTTTAATAGTGAAAAATAAATTGATGCTATTTAGATAACAGCTTGTGGCAGTTTGTTATAGCAGTTCAAGCTGATAGTACATCCTCCTTTAGATCTCACCACAAATGCACATTTACCAAGAGGAATTCCTCAGCACTTAAGTCATGCTGGGTCTCCCTGATATCTGCTCCCACCTTTGTGTCTCACTGATGCTCCAGCAGCCATCACATGGTATCATAGCTTCTTATTGAATTACTTTTGTGAAAGTCTACCAGTTCCATAATGCCAAGGGTGTCTACCATGTTCATTGCTTTAATTGATATGAGAAATAGTTATATATACCTGTAAATCACAGGCACAATCAGAGTACTTTCATTCCTATCACAGTACAATGTGGGTTCAGGATTTAGAATCTTACTGTGTTTGTAGCTATCTTTTGTTATGGTTCTCTGAAGGAATCTAAGTGGCTGGTAGATCTGTAAAAAGAAAAATGGTCACTTTTGGGAAGTTTCTATGAGGCAGATGAGACAATGGACTTCTTTATTTATTATTTTCTTTCTCAGTGGCTATAACCCAAGTCATATGGTCTCACCTAACTGCAAGGGAAGGTTATAGATATAGTTTAATTGTCTCACCAGTAAGCAAAGAAAACAGATATTGGTAAACATTAGTAGTTTACAATGTAACTACTAATCCTTAGCCCTAATCACAATGCCTGACTTATAATAGATGATTAATAAATATTTCAATCAATGAACTTATTTACATAGATTACTCACATAGCTATCAATAGAGCTAGGATGGCTGAAAATTGTAGTTGCTACTCCTCCATCAAGGAGCCTCTCATTAAATGTTACCTTATTTGTGTATATTTGGAAGACACAATCTTCTAATCTTAAAAATCTTCTAAGAAACAATCACAACCAAGGAAGTTATTCCATTTCTAGTGCCTGAATATAAAAAGGCAGCTCAGTTATGTGTTTGCTACCTTCCTCAGGTCTAGACTCCAGGTTCAGTACATGAACCAGGCTAGGGTCTTCTATCCTGGGCCTTGGGGTATGGCACATTCAGCTTCTTTCCAGTCTGCAATTATTGAGCTTTAACTCTATGCTATTAAGTGCTTCACATCCATGAACTTATTCAATTGTCACACGAAGTAGCAATGTTTACATTTTACATTTTACATCTTTAAATCCAGTGCTTGAGACAGCCTGAGACAACTTGTTGGTTGCACAACTAGCAAGTCTTCAAAGTATCAGATCAAGGAATAAGACTTCAGAGACTTCAATCCCACCCTACACACTACTCCAAGCTGCCACTCCTGTGTGTGCTCTTCAGGTAAAATGGGCATTGACCATGGACTTCAGAACTGGGTTGTCTAATCTTGCAGGTAACCAGGACTTCATTGTCTAGGCTTACCTTGTTTTCAATTCATTGTCAGGGGGGAACAGGCTGCGTATCTTGATCCCAGAAGGCTTAGTACAGAGGGTTATCTGTAAATGTATTAATTCTTTATCAAGCTAATGAACAAGGACCAAAGAAAGGAATGGAACAATCTACCTTCCTTCACTGGTCATTGTAAGCATAACCTCCATTCCTTATCCTCTGTCAAACCACTCCACCCAGTGTTTTCACTCATGGGTCTCAGGATCCTTTGTAAGTGAAGGACACTCATTTAATTTCTGAAAGTGATAATGATAGAAGAGAAGCTTCTAGTGGGATTTTCAAATTAGTGATAAGACAGACATGAACAGTTCCCACTAGGATAGGCCCTCTTAGAAATTAAGCCACATTTCTTTCCCTCTGCTCTCTTTTATTCTAAGTTAGTTTCATCTAAATGTCTCAGGACCCTGTTCTTTCTGGGGAGCCAAGAAGTCACTGTGCTTGGAATACTGTCCTGTCATATTTTCTGAGGGTCCAAGATTAAGAGGCTAGTTGTCTCAGTCTTTCACATCCACTACACAGGCTGCTAAGAGTGAAGAAATCTATTTGGATGCATGGGAACTTGCTTTAGTTACTCATTTGATTTTTTTTTTTTTTTTTTTTTTTTTTT
>NW_022196891.1:91777516-91789830 GCF_008632895.1 Mastomys coucha | reverse complement strand
GGATACTTTATTAGTTAGCTTTCCTGGCAAATAATAACCTGAAAATAAAACAAACAGTGTTCTTTTTGCATGCATTTGGCACAAGTGAAGACCCCCTTCTGTGCGAGTGCTTGGCTGAAATATCTCTGTCTCCTGGCTTTTTGTGCCTACCATTGCTCAGTTGAAGTTAGTGAATGTAGAAGTCTGAGTTCCATGACATTGGTGCTATGCCTCCCTCTCTCCCTCCCCTTCCTCATGGGGTGAATTTCTGGCCTTTTGACAGAGCCACTTACAGAAGGAGGCTTTCCAGAGATTTTGAAGGAAACCCAGATTAGCTCATGACTATCTAATATATGATGAGATCCAGCCCCTAAACCCTCAGAGTTTTACAGTGCTTTTCAAGTTTAAACTTTCCAGCTGAGGTTCTACAATGAGCAGGAGCCACTTAGGAATGAGAAGTACAGAGGGAGTTAAAGAAAGACATAGTACAGTAACCCTTAAGTATACCTTCACTACAGGCTGAAGGCTGAGTGGAAGCACTGTCTCTTCCAATTTATGTACATGGAGGCCATCCATACCAGTGAGCTGCACTCCAGGCTTTTTGCTTGCTGATGTCAGAAGGCTGACTGTGGACTTCGGGACAGCTGGAGGGCTGTCTTGCCTGCTAACACTGATTTTATGATATGCTAAACATAACATTCAATAGCTATTACTTCCACTGTCAGAGAAACAACTTGAGCCATCTATCTTCTTCCTCAGACTATATTACATTTCTCTGTACAATGACAATGCATTATAATATCTTTTATTATAATATTACTTATTTATTGCCAAAGGTTTTCCAGCATTAAATCTGAGGGCTCTTGTCCTTTATCTGCTTTTTGCTTTGTTTGTTATGAATGTCACATTTTATTTAGCTAGATGGGCTCTGTGTAGAATTGTGGAGACAGACACTCCTGATTTACTTCCTATGCAGTCCTGGGCTTTTATCTCATTATATTTCTGCATGGAATGAGGACAGGATGAACAAGATGTTCTGCTTTCTTTCTTTGTCAGAGATGCCAAAGGGGAAGGACCAGACTGTGGGATTCTGGGGTGTGAACTTGGAGGAAGGGCACCTGGGGTCATCTGCCTAGTTCCCTCTCTTTATTTTGACTATTTTGTTCTAGCAGAAACCTCTTGTGCATAACTGTTTCTGGTATCTCTAAAATGTAGCAAGTTTCCCCTCTGAGATGCCTCTACTTATGAATTAGACCAACTTCTAGTTAACTCAAAAAAGTGGACAGTATTGTAGACCCAAGATTTTTATGAAGGGCAAAGGGAAGCCAAGTGGAGAAAAATTTTAAATAGTGCCACACTTAGAGACAAGTGTTTGTTAAAAGAAAAAGAAAAAAAGGAAAAAATAAAAAAGAAAAGAAATAAAAATCCTCTGAACTGATGCTTCCTTGGAAAACAAACCATCTCATTCTTAAGTTACTGTGTATATATCATTAATGACTAGACAGAAAGCTTTTTCTTTTTTATTGCTTAGGGATTGGTAGATGTGGGCACAGAGAAAATAAAATTAAAGTGCCAGGCAGCAAACTTGTGTTCAGTGCAAGTCTAACAGAATCTCTGTATAGTCTCTGTGAAAAATGGAGATAGCGTTACATTGACAGATTGGGATAAAAAACATCAACTCACATTCCACTTTGTTAGAATGAGATGGGGTTCCATTGGGTTTGAGAGTGAGGATCAGTTCTGAATTTCTATAGAAATTTCTTTAGCCCATAAACCCCAGCAAACTCCCCAGAATCCTGGGTTACCTCCAGCCATGAGCAAATGATAATGGAGGGAATCAGGATTCGTTTCTTTCTCCAGATGATTCTTTTCTGTTGTAGACTACTCTATCTCATTCCATTAGCTATCACTTGGACACAAAAATGACATCCTTTTTTAGCTTATTCTTCATTCTTCCGAGAGGTTAATGGTGATGAGAGGCTGGTTTGTATTTTCATAGCAACATATTGAAACAAAGTCCTGTCATTACAGGGATTACATCCTTGGGTGGGAATATAGAGGTCATGTTAGAGCGCCTGGTGGGAAACAAAGGGACTTAGACCATTATACCACGAGCCGAGAGCAGCATGTCCAGCTAAGCCATCCCTTATGCCCTGCATCTCACAGGCTTCTATGTTTTGGCAACATGTTAAGCACAAGACGAAGGCAAAATGCCAAATGTGGCCATGGAAAGTTGGATGTGTGATGTTTACACCAAATAACTTCATGTATTTTCAGCAAGATATGTGATCCTGGAATGAAAGGTTTAGCTCTGAGTGTGAGATGGACTTGGAAGTCTTACAGCTGCTGTTCTTGCCCACATGTCTACTGGCCTAACCTGATCATCTAAGATTTCAAAGTAATACCACCACAGACAAGGGTTATAACAGAGAGGAGGTCATGGGAAGGGTAACTGATTACACCTCCTCAGGTATTGCTAGGAACTCTATGCCTGAATATGTAGTGTTCACTGAACCCTTGAGCTAGCAGCCTGGGGAAGGAATGTTAGCTGGTTCAGTGAATTATTCACAAGGCACAGGGTCTCATCCAAACCAGTGTAGACCTGTTTCTGAAATTCAACATTTAAGATTGGGAAAGTAGATAAAATGGATGTTGAAACTACACAATTTGTTAGACCTGACTGGCTTTCTTTTATGTCTTTCTTCAATGTTATTTTTTTTTCTCCAGATTAAAAAGTAGGGTTTATAAATTGAGCACAAGAATGCCATGACCAGATGCCCTTGAATTTTTTGCCCCATTTTCTAACATTTCAACTTCTGCTCTTTTTCTTCATGCCCCATAGAGTGATTTTTGGAGGGAGGAAAGGCCAAACCATCTTCTTGGTTGGTCCTGGTCATCTCCTGCAGGGACTGTGGTCTCCAGCCTCATGTTTGATGGTGCTACTTTCTTACCAATGGGATGATTTCAAGATGCCTTGAAAATACTGCCATGCTGAGGACTGCCCATCATTCTAGTTTACTGTTAAAGAGAATGAAAACGTCAGTATTTATAGGCTATGTTTTGGGAACATTTACACATTGTTTAATACTGGTCTTTAACCTGTGTCTGAAGTATTAGCTCTTTCAGATAGAGCAAAAAAATCTCTCTCCATGCCTTGTGTTCCACCACCAAGTATGCTATATGGCTCTATGGTTGCATTCAGATTAATTCTGTTAAAATTATCTCGGCTTTTGATCTAACTTGAAGTGTTATCTTCATCTCCTCTAAACTATTCCCTTGGACTTCAAGGGGAATGATGTTATTAAGGTATGATCACCAAAGAACTAAGAGGGTCTCAGAAAATCCATTTTAGTAGAAAAGCTATGAGAGTAAGTAAATGTGATGCTACTATTCAGTCTAGGCCAAAGGTCTGAGGCCGTGTTCTCTTTTTTCAACTACTTGACTTTCTGAAACAAACTAGAAATAGTATTGTTGATACATGTCTCTCCCTCATCTCCCATACTCAGGGCATGTGTTCAATATAATTTTCCATGCATTTCTGCCATAGCCACAGCATCTAGTCATACACATTCTTACTCTGACCTCCATAATTTAGGCATGGAAGCTGTTTTCAGATGAAAATCTGACCTGTTCAGTTTCTTAGTTAAAATTGTTTTCATCACTTTTAATAACATATAACTTCTGATCTTGCCATTTCTCATCCTTCCATCCCAATTCTAAATCAGGAAGCATGTATCCTTTACTAGGCAATATGTATCCCTACTCAGGCAGCATTATTTGTCTATCCCTGGGGAAGCTTAAATCCCTCCCCAGGCCTTCACATAACTTCCTTCTTCCTGGAATTCTCTCTAAAATAATCTCTTCATACTTGGCTAGCTTCTGTGTACCCATTGGGATTCATCTGCGAGAGATTCTTTATTCTGACACACATATGATGATTTCCATGGAGCACACTAGAGCTAAGTACTTGTTCTGAGCAATCTGTATTGTTTACCTGAAAGTTGTAACAGGAAGAACTCTTACAGATTCAGCCACTGATTTTCCTTTTTTGATTAATCCTGGGGTTTTTCTCTCCATACTTTTGTAGCATATATGCAAGTTATCTTATCTTGAGTCACAGCTGTTTTGGTGAACAAATTCCCAGCTCAGAGTGATGCTGCCATATGCCCCACCTCAGCTTCTTAAGGACAACTGCAATAAGAAGAGAGTAAAAAGTAACAAGCAGCCTACACAACTCACACTCAACTTCATAAATGTTTCCCTGAAGATCCTCTCAGAGGATCTTTATTCAGAGTTAAGTTCCTCTCAGTGTTTGCAATTACAATGCTTTTTCAACCTCCCCTTGCCTTAGAAGAAGTTAATTAGAAAGGGTGAGGGAAAGGTGACTTAGGTTTTATTTGCAAGAATTGCCTTTGATAGTTAACACTAAGAGAAATCAGAAAAACCACAAACTGCAAGGAAAATTGCCTCATGGCTGGAACTTTAAAGAGTCAGAAGAATGTTGACTCATGCCACTGTACCTCACAGGCACACGTAGTTTACCAATGACTTTAGGGCTTTACCAACAAGGAAAAGGTAATCCTAATAAACCTGTTGAAGTATCTTTACAATCTTTGGTTTCTCAAGGCAGTGATGTCTAATTCACTTAGAAATGCAAAATATAATTAATTGTTGTTAATTATCCAAAGGTAAAACCTAAGTGTTTTTCAGGAAGTTTCTCAAGACAAAATGGAACATGTTTCCACAGTGCTGGGTATTTGGTATTCTCTACTTTTATAAGTATAAATAATTTCAGCCAGACTTTATTTATTTTGCTAGTATGTACGCTCTTTAGTCGGATATAACACTTGTGAAACATTTTGTAAATATCTACACACAATACAAATATTCTGTCTTATGTTTGGGTGGGAAATTGGGTGACATTGACGTCCATGGATTCTTCTCTCCCAAGGCACCTGAAAAAGGCCATTTGAAATACAAAGCACAAAAGGCTCCTCCTTAAAGCAGCTTGTTAGAAGTGCAGGTTTCCAGGGTACATTTTGATTTAATAACCTTTGAGCAGGGTTCAGAATCTGCATTTTTAAGTAAGTACCTCTTTTTCGTCAGTGACTTTTCAACACAAGACTTACACACACACGTGCATGCAGACATACCTGTGCACACCACACACACACACACACACACACACACACACACTCACACACAAACACACACAAACAAGTGTAAGCTCTTGTTGATGCCAACTTTTCTGGGGTGTTTCCCTTGTTCACACTTAGTCTGAGAATAAATCTCTCCTTCGGTACCATACTGTGTATAAAGTAAGAACCAAGAATGAAGGCTAGAAATCATAATATAAAATAGAATGTGGTTGAGGTGACTAAAATGATTTAAAGGGGGAAAAAATTCCTGAGTTAAGTTTTAGGCAGTGGTATAATTAGAATTATTATCCATTATTTATGTGGCAGATGATACTCACGACATACTTGAGACTGTTAATAGCTAGTGGTTGTTCTGAAGGAGAGCGTGACATTGGCCTGCCTTTTCTCTTTTCTCTCCTTGCTTCCTCCTTTTCTCTTTGTTCTGTGGAGCTCCAGCTAGTGAAACTTTGTAGGATTAGACAGAAAAGTGAAGTGCAACAGTTGGTTTGGAAACTGCCAACCTTTTTCCTATACAATGATAGTTGGTGGTACTGCTGTCTTTGTATTAGTCCCAATGCATTGTGAATGTCCTAATTCAAGTCTTAAAACAGACTTTCAAAGAAGAAGCTACCTCATCTTTATAGATGTGAATCTTGGTTCAAAGAAGTCAAATGACTAGTCTACATTGCAGTCAATAAGGGCTGAAGTAATATGTCCCTGTCTAGCTTGTAGGGTTTTTGTACTATGTATCTGAGCTCTAGATTCCTTGGAGTACAAGAGGAAGGTGTGCCAGGGTTCTTGATGTTTTTGGTACTTTGCGCTCATGGGCATTAGCTTTTCCTGTCTGGAAATATTTATTTAATATTCACTTCTGATTGTTTCAAGACTTGGACTACTCATTAAAAGTTCACTTTTGGTAGCGGGGGCAATATTGACCTGCAGACTTCCAAGGACCCAAAGCACATGGACACATTGATCACATAAGCTCTGTGGATGAACCTCGTTCAGCTTCATTAATGCTTCCCTGTGATAGGTGATGGTTTCTTCCCTTACCTGGATATAGCTTTTTGAAGAGTCAATACCTGTCATATGAGGTTGGCATATCCTAAAAAAAGGGGAACTACAGAACTGAGCACAGCCTGCCAAAACAAAGGACATTTGGGGTGGAAAATCCTTGCTCTTCTGGGGTAATGATAGCCTGGTTTAGTGTAGCAAGAGTTTTCACATCCAGTGTCCTCCAACAATCTGATTCTAATGGGGTTACTACAGCTAGGGTAAAGCATTTTATACGGAACCAGGTTTACATTATCCTACTCTTTAGAGATCTTGCTTGCAATGCTGTTCAAATCCTTTAATCCATAAATAGGATTCCAGACAGCACTGGGCTTCCTTCCAAAACTGTAATCTTCCAGTATATGAATTATTACCAAAAGATTAGGGTGTTTCTAGTAATAACATTTCAAATAAATCAGCTTTCATGGAGGAACAACAAACTAATATTGGAAATAACAATATAAAGACATTTATATAGCCACTTGCTAGAATAACTTCCCTAACCAGGGGCTTCTTTTCTCATTTACATTCATTCCATTTGAAAAGTCTTCTTTTCATTTATCACCAGCTGCGGGCTTCAGCCTTAAAGCATGCCACATGTTTCCAGGTCCTGAGACTCTTTGAAACCAGATAAATCTAGACCTGTTTGCCAAAGGATAGCCAGAGATGGGGACTGTTGTCCCCAGAAGCTCCTGCCCTTCCTGTTTGGCTTTGGAGAAATGTATAGCAGGAAAACATAAATGGTCTTTTACTGTTTTGGCTTTTACACCAAAGATCATAAATAGGATTGTGAAGGAGAAAGGAGAGTATTTTGCAGAGTCTGAGCCCTGTTTGATAGTGCAGCTATCTCTGCTGATGGTCAGGATTCACCTGCATGTAAGTACCCTCATAAGGACCCTGGGTTGCAAGATGCAAGGTGATAAACTCTAGCTCCATTGCCTACTCAACTTTGGGAATTATTGGTGAACAGATCTCTTTATTTCTGTGCTTCTCTGGGGATTCTTACAATCCTGTAGGGCTGTTGAGATGAAGGGAGGTACCTATGATAATATCATATGACTCCGAAATCCAAGTTCTCTCTCTCCTTTCTACTGTTCTTCTTAAACCATTTGCATTACTGCTCAGTAACTGGTGGCAAGCCAGGGGTTCTCCTCTCTCTGGCTCACAGATGGCTGCTTTGAGCAATATCCCCAGGCTAGAAGCAGATACTTGTTTAATGTGATAACCTGCAATGACCTTGAGTAAGCTGTCACATTTCTAGATCTGCATTCCATCTTCTACTAGAAGTATCTGGCTCCTCCCTATCCTGTGAGGCATAAAGGCAGTAAAGTCAATCCACTATGTATGATCCGACTTTAAGGAGACATTTCACAGTCATAGAATTTTAATGCTGGAAGGGCTGTCCGGGAAGGGAGGAAATTAACATTTATTAAATGTAAGACTATTCAGAGTTCTTCTTGTACTTTGTCATATTTAATTCTAGCTGTCTTGTTACAGCAGAGTTTTTCCCAATTTGCAGAAGTAAAAACTGAGGCTCAGAATCATTCCCAGGTGACCTCTTTTATGACACATGCAAAAATGTGGCAGAAGACTCATACCCAGATTGGCAGGACTCCAAACCACAGTGCCTGATGCCGTTCTGACTTGCCATCCATAATTCTCATTTTAGAGGTGACCAACACAAGTTGGGGGCAAGAGCTGCTGTTGATTGATGGACCAGGATGAGAAAGAACCCAGCCTTCCTCACTTCGTCCCTGAGAATTGCCTCCCCAGCATGGGCTTAAACGGGTCTGCCTAATCTACCAGCTACAGTTTTTCAAAGATGTTTTGCTTTCATTCCTGATGTATTTTTGACAGAAGCTCCTAACATTTTTGTTCTATGGCTCTCGTCTTATATAAAAAGTTTAGAATGGTTGATTTCTTTAGTTCCTTCTAGCTCAAAAATTCCATTTCTTGTATGACCCTCCATTCCCCATCACAGTTAATGATCTGTGAAGATACGCTTAAATGCTCAGGTTTACTACCTTCTCAGTCTGCAAGGGAGAGAGAAGCCAGCTATTATTTCTCTTCTTCAAAAGGGAGATACAAGACCCATACTGCTTGAGCACCTCACTCAAGGACATAGATGATCAGTAGCCATTTGGGCCCGGAGTGTATGAGGGAGGGTGTTTCACTCACTCATTTTAACCCCAAGGGTCTGAGACAGAGTATGCATTCCTCATATGTTCTAATGAGTTACTAGTGAAGATGAACCCAGGCTTAGCTCCCAGAGTAAGCATCTGTTAGCTATTTTCTCTTTCCCTAAATCTTTTATAATGGAGGCATAAGGTGGGGTAAGGGGTTTGGTTGCTAAGTGTTTTATGAAAACATCAGGGCAGTAACATGCATCGGTAAAAGAGAACTTTGTGTATCACAGCAGCTGCAGTGCTGGCTCAGAATTCAGACCTATGAGAACAAATGAGAGAATTTGCAAGTGCCACTCCAATTCCCTCCAGTTCATTCTGTTTAAGTCAGCATTAGTGTATTATTAATGGGATGGGAGAGGGGATGCCTGAAGAAGAGATGTTTGTGGAATGTGCCCTCAGATTAAAAGAGCTTTGAAATGGAAAGCATTACCCTTTGATTAAATGAGGCCTTCACTTTACATTCTGGACTTTTAACTGAAAAGGTAAAGAAAAGAGGGAAACCCATGTGTTTGGAAGCTTGTGTCATTTTCCCCTCTTTACAGACCTCCACTCAGCTGCCCCTGAAGGCAGGTGTTTATAAGTGTCAGGGACTACAAAGAGGAGCCTGTGGGCACAAATAGGCTGGTGCTGTTCCTGTCAGGGCCACTAAAAGGGAAAGCAGCACCATGAGTTGGTGACATCTCTCCTTTTCTCCCTAAACAAATGTTGTTGTTTCTACTGAAGTGGTCACAGTTAGGTTTGATTAGAGGGAGAAAGGGAAAGAGAGCACCCATTCTTTTTCTCCTGTAGAGGTGAGATCAGAAAGCACAGGTAGGCTGCCCACCAGGATGCAGTCGTCCATGAAGTGATTGCCCAATGACTTTCTGTCTTGGTTACCACATAGGTCAATATCAAAGCGAAGCTCTCCCAGATGTCTGTGGTTGGGCTGTGTTTTCAAATTAATCTGCTAACAGAAAGTATGTGGAATGGAAAGAGGAAAGCTTTGTGTGAGGGCAACTTTATTCCTTAGACTTTATCACCATGAGAGCTAGGAATGCATTGGGCAAATGAAAAAGATGGAGTCTTATAAACCCATTCATACACATAAGTACTTTCTGTTTAGATCAGAGGTTCTCAACCTGTGGGTCATGACTCTTTGAGGGTCAAATGACTCACAGGGGTCACCTAAAATCATCAGAAAATACAGATATTTACATTATGGTTCATAAAAGCAGCAAAATTACAATTATGAAGTAGCAACAAAAATACTTTTATGGTTGGGTGTACTGGCTTGATTTGTGTCAAGCTAGAGTCATCAGAAAGGAAGGAACCTTGGTTGAGAAAATGCCTCCATGAGATCCAGCTGTAAGGAATTTTCTCAATTATTTATCAGTATGGGAGGGCCCAGCCCATTGTGGGTGGTGCCATTCTTGGGCTGGTGGCCCTGGCTTCTATAAAATAGCAAACAGCACTCCTCCATAGCCTCTGCATCAGCTCCTGCCTCCAAGTTCCTGCCTTGCTTGAGTTCCTGTTCTAATTTCCTTAGGTGATAAATAGCAATATGGAAGAGTAGGCTGAATAAACCTTTTCATCCCCAGCTTGTTTTTTGGTCATGGTGTTTCACTCTAGCAACAGAAACTCTTAAGACACTGAGGGTCACCACAACATGAGGAGCTGTATAAAAGGGTCACAGCATTAGAAAGATTGAGAGCTACTGTTTTAGATGATACTAAAATCATGAAGGCAGGGGAATGGATTACTTGACCTCTGATCCTAGGACAGAGAGTTTATAATGCTGACAGATGTTTCATCTTTTTTTTCTGTGTTGCAGACGATGGCTGGCTTCACTCCTGAGCTGTAGGCTCTGCTCTTAGGAGCTAGCCTGCCCTGCTCAAGCCATTACTGTCTCCTGTGTTCAGTAGTTAACTTATTTCTCAGGATACTGCTGAAGCTTCTTCCTAGGAAGTGGTAACCATAGCTTCTGCTGTGGATAAAGATTCAAAGTCATCTAGTGATTTCATCTTGGACCCTAGGATATAAAGAAATATGAAGATCAGTAAATTGATAGCTTTTCCATTTTTCTAAACACCTCTAGGGCAGAGTTAATAGTAGTCCATATATGTCAACCTCAAAGTGGAGAAAAGGTGGATTATAATAAAAAATCCATTTAAGTGACCATCTACATATTTTTTAAAAATTAGGCAAACCCCATGTTGTTATGTGTAGGTACTTGCAGGGTTGAGGGCTGGGGATGTGGGAGGATGTATACTAGGGCTAGAAGTCTTCATGTTTAGATCCTGGTTTCAGTTTTAGAGCTAACTAATTAGCTTTTTTGAAATCAGTATTTTGCAGGGTAGTGAATGCTAGTAAATAAAAACTTTGGCCAGTGAGAAGCCTGGCCAACCCTCTATATGTGCGTGGAAACAGAGCTCTTGTGGATGTGAAAGGTTTTACGCAGCAACAGTCTATGAGATTCTTTATAGACATATCTCACAGGTATTAATTCCAACTTATAATAGATCAAAAAGGAAAAAAGCATAGAGACAATATTTTAATTCTGTGTAAACTGTAATTTTGGTGATCATTATGAGGGAACAATTCAAAAGAATGAAATATGATTCATGGCACCCTTAACACCAGTTGTTTCTCCTCTTTACCCCTATACTACCTCTGTTAAGTCCTATATGGAAGTTCCCACAGGGCCAGGCCATCTGCAGCAATGATGTGGTATCTGTCCTTGGGCAAGGACAATGGAGACAAGTGGAAATCTTACCTTGGGAGACGAAAGACAAAGTTACCCAGCTTTTTGAATCTGAAGCTGGAAAAATCATATCTGCTTTAGAGGAAAGAGAAAAATTTTAAGATATATATATATCTTAAACTGGCCAATTTACCCAGTGTCTACTTGTCTGGCAGACCTGTCTATTCTTCAGAACATTAGGGGGTCTCTCCATGTTGCTACTGCCTTATGCTCTGGCATGTGGCATCTCTCTCTTACATTGTCTTAATTTTTGACATTCTTTTTGGCATGCTTTATTTCATCTTGGGCTTTCCTATAATCAGCCTATGATGCCAGGTGACTCTCTCCCCTTAAGCATAATTAAGCCTTCACATTTACTTGAAACTTGAGCCCCTTTGGAGCTGGCCAAGCTTGGCAATTAAAGTGTCCTTTTTATCTTTAATTGCTTCATTTAACATTTAGTGCAAATGCGATGCCCTCTGCACCAATCTGGAGCCCCACATGACTGACAGGAGGCACCTTCTGCTCACAGCTCAGAAAGATTCGTGTTTAGGGCCTGGGTGCCTACAAGCTCCTGCCATCCTTTGCCCATTGAGGTTTTCTTACTTGCTTGGAGAATGTGATTGTAATTATCTATAGTTTCCTGGGCACCAAGTAGAGCCAGTTCTTGCCTTTATTTCATAGAGACAGTGGACCTTGCAACAGTCATCCTCACATAGATTATGAATATCTTCTTGATCCAGGCGTGGGAGCATGAGGAGGAGGAGCTCTGGAAGGAACAGCAAAGCCAGAGGAGGATTGTCAGACCCACATAACTTAATGGTGACTTGGGCCAGCTTTGTGTGTGTGTGTGTGTTTAGGTGTGTGCAGGTTCATATATGTGTGTGAGTACATGTATATGCCTGAAGTAATTAAAGATCTCTTCAGCATCCTATGAAGAACAGAGGTATGCGTTCTTGTTCACAATTTAACTTGAAGTCTTGATGAAGTAATATGATGGCTAACTTTAATTGTCAACTTGACACAACATAGAACTGGTTGGGAAGACTCTTAGTGAAAGATTGCCAATATTGGGTTTGCCTTCAGCCTGTAGGATTATTTGTGGGAGACTGTCTTGACTTCCTTAACTGGGGTGGGCAGACCCACCCTAAATGAGGGTGGCACCTTCTGAGAGCAGTGCAGACAAAGGGACATGAAAGGAGGAAAAGTTTTTCTTTCTTTCCTTCTTTCTTTTTCTTT
>NW_022196891.1:91770462-91777506 GCF_008632895.1 Mastomys coucha | reverse complement strand
ATCTATGACGAACTAATTCCTTTTCTGATACAAGAAATGGCTTATTTGGGATTTCAATGTAAATGAGGAAGGTCAGCTTTCCATGAATCTTTCAAGGCCTTCAGTACTAAACTGTGACTGCTGAGATATTCAGCTGTGTGGACTGAACAACTACTAGATTCTCAGCTTTTCTAGTATCAAACAGCCATAGCTGGATTTCTCTGACTGTATAGCGTTAAGCCAATTTAATAAGTCCTCTTTATGTGTGTATGTGTGCTGTAAGTTACATTCCTGTTGAGCACATTGAGTAGGATGTGGGGGAACCTTTTCAAAAAATTCAGTGTTCAAGGGGAACAGACTGAAATCATGCTGGTGATTCTAAGATCAATCAACTTTGGAGGTGGAGAAAAACAAAGTCATGTATTGTCCTGCTTTATTATTGGTAAGCAACAATTGTATATATTTACAGAACACGATAAAATGTTTCAATGCATGTGTATATTGTGGTATTGTCAATACAGCCTACCATAGTTATTAACTCAAATATTTATCATTTCTTTGTGGTAAGCATGTTTATTGAATGCTTACTGCATTCCAAGAGTATGAAGTACTTGGATAATGAAGGAAGAAAGACAGTTCTCATGCTGTTAGTTGGAGCACGTGTATTAAAAAGAGAAAAGAGAAGAGGTACATAAGAAAGCTCAATAAAAATGAATCTTTTAGATCTTGAATGTTTACCTCATAGCTACTTGAGACATCTGCCTTGTTCTCTTTTTTACAAATTGGGTTTTTCAGTCTATGTTTTTTCCACATGGTCTCAAAAATCTACTGTGTGAATAAGGCTACAAACCCAGGGCTCCAGCACCAATTCTCAGCATTGGCAAGGGTCTCTGGTCCATCTCAGTTTAAATTCTTGTGAGTTAGACTTGTCTTTTAGATAACAGTTAAAGTGTACTCACTTTAATTTCTTAAAACAGTCATCCAAATCAAAAGATTCATAGAGAATCATATACACCTAGAGTCAGACTGGATGTGTCTGGATCTTGCTTCCACATCCTTGTTTCATTCCGTTTTTAGTGGAAATTATTTATGCAGTTCTACTTCTCAATGTCTTGCCAATGACATGGGGGGTTAATAAACAATCATAAAAGAGGCATATGAAAATACAGGTAGCACTCAAAATGGATCATAGGGTGGTATAGAAAAGAGAAGCTGTTCATCTTCCAGCCTCTTCCTATTCATAAGAATGTGATGTTCTGGCCTTCCATTGCATACAGAGCTGATGTGAAAAAAGGCCACTTCATATGTTCACTATAAATAGCTAGGCAATACCTGTTTGTTTCTCCCCTGGCTATATTCCAATAGACCTAAATGGGTTCATTTGATCAATATATAATAATAGCAGACAAAACTGAAAAATTATGACAACAACAAATGAAAAGTGAAGAAATGAAGTTGCAATATTTATTTCTACTCATAAAAGTAAGTAAAATATTATTGGGCATGTCACTTATCTCATAGCATAGCCTCTCAGCCTTGTAATATGACGTTCTCTCTGTAAGTGCCGCTTTTCCTTGGTGATAAAATGTTGTTAGAAGCCAGAATCACATAGGCCTCTTTCTCATTCCCATGAAGTGTGTTTCTGCAAAAGCTAGTGTGCACAAGCCTGAGCCTCATGAGCAGCCAGGCACATGAGCATGCATGAGTGCACACACACACACACACACACACACACATTGCTACTTACCACAGTCACAAAAGCTGACTTGTCTCTTAGTGGTCAAAGGTTAAGTGGTTGTGAAAGTGCAGAGACTGTCTATGGCATATGAACATCAAATGCCCCAAGCTGCTTTCACTCCCCAGTTCTGGTTAGTTTTCCTGGCTCATCAATTTAATTGTTTTAATTGTTGGGGGTTTGGGCTTGTGATTGCTTTCATTCCCTAAGTTCCTACTGAGTTTGGAATTAGTAGAGAAGCAAACTGAAGAATAAAGTACAAATAAACATATCAGTTCTTATTGGTAATATTGGAGTTCAGAATGTGTGGTTTGTACTTACAATCTGTAAAAGTACCTTTTATTCTCCTGAAGTAATTGCCATCCCCAAGGCTTACTGCCTCTGTCTGCTAAGCTAGGCCTAGTCCTGGAAGCATCTAGCCTCTGTACAATCTTATCCAGGCTTAGAATATTTTCAGTCTCTGAGACTTACTGCTAAATAAGCTCATCCTTTCTACTTCTTTCTGATCTTTGGCTGGCTGGTTCAACTCAGCTGTTTAGGCTCAAACTTCTCTCCAAGCTGACTGATTCAGTCTGACTTCTCTCTCAGCCTTTGAGCAAAAGCAGAGCAAAAGCTTTGCTTCAAACTAACTCTATCAATCTACTCTAATAAACTGCCTCCTTTCTCTGCACTCCCCTCAAATAGCTTCCCTTTCTGCTCTTCTCCTGAGAGTTGGGCATATCCTATTCTGTCAAATCTTTCTCTGATTTGTCCCTTTGTCTGCCATTCAATTAGACATCATATTCAAACATGGTTGCTTCCTCCTACAACAAACTTTACCCTCATGGTTAGAGATTTAAGGTATGTATTAAGGGTGTGTCTGTGTGAGCTAAGGGCTGAGCCATACCACAATTAGAAATAGTTTTTTTTTTTTTCAGTAAATACTGCAATCTCAGGATTCACAGTGTGATAAAATATCCTGCAACAATAATCAAACTTGCCTAAAATTACTATCTTGCCTGTTAACTCCTGACAATAAGAACATAGAGACATAAACTGTTGGGTCCTCTACTGTGAGACTACCTGACACCTAGTTCTTATTTGGAAGCAGAACAATTGAGAGTCATCAATCTGTAGGTAGTCTCTTCTAATCACCCAGGGCTGCCAAGTGAAAGGTCTGGGTATGAAGTTTAACTTTAATTGTCAAATTGATATAACCTAGAATCAACTAGGAAGAAAATTTCTTTCCAGTTGAGAGACTGTTTGCATTGGGTTGCCCTGTGGCGACCTCTGTAGAGGATTGTATTAAGTTGATTGATATGGGAAGACCTAGTCCACTAAGGGTGACATCATAAGTCACCCTTAGTGAAAGTCAGGAAGTCTTGAACTATGTAATAATAGAGACATGGTCCTGAAGTGAAAAGTTTTAGTTTCTTTAACATCTCAGTTGTGTCTTGTGATGTTTTTATGGACTCTGTCTTGTAAGAGGGCAGGTGATGTTTTACTGAAACCAGATACTTGAGAAGATACGTGATGTTTAGAAAGAATATAAGTAGAACCCCACAAACAATGAGAGGATGCTTTTGCATTGTTATGTGTAATGCTTTGCTAGTCTTTTATGATCTTAACTTATTAGAGAGAAATGCGCCAGAGATCTTTTCATGGTATTCTGGCTGATTCTCACTGCTTCTGCAGATTCTTACCAATTCAGCAGAGCCTTGCTGTTTCTGCTGGATTGTGCTGCCACTACTAATTTATATTTGGTGTTCACTATTGAATTGTATAGCTGTTATCCTGGCAACAAAGAGTGGAATCATACCAGGGAACTACGTCTAAACAGATCTGCAATTCCTTTTTCCTATTAACCTTCGTTTCCCCCTTCCTCTTGTCAGTGGGATAGAAGGGAGGCTGAAGCATTTATGAACCCTAAATAAAGTGGGTTCTGAAAAAAAAATCTAAGCCTACACAATGCTGAGTACAAGCAGACAAGGAAGTGACTAAATAGGCATTCGTTTCTTTTCCTCTGCTCTTGGATGTCTGTGACTAGCTTCCTCCAGTTCCTGCTTTAACTTCCTCATAATGATGGCCTATAACTTGGAATTGTAAGCCAAATGAACACTTTCTCTCCAAAGTTGCTTTATGTCAGAGTGTTTTATCAAAGGCAGCAGAAATGAAATTATAACACCGAGCTAGCAATCACCATCAGACCGGCTGCTCATTTTGAAAAACAGCAGTAACTGATATAAAGGGAAGAATAAAATAAATTTTGCCAAAACAACACTAACTGAATCTTTTTATATTGGGTACAAGAGAGAAGCTTGGGGATACTGAGAGGTTACTTTGTGGACTGGCTCTCAGTGGCATGTGCAGTCTCTAGAAGGTGCTACTTAGGGGTCTATGAGTCCAAGACTTATGAGAGATCCTTATCATTGGTTTGGTATTAACAGCATGGCAAGTGTTCTTACTTAAGCAGAAGCCTGGGACAGTAGCAGCTTGAATACTAGAAAAGGGGAAGCACTGGACTTCGTATGTGCCCTTTGCCAATGATAAAAATTAGTATTCACTCTCCTAATTTCTCAGCCTTCCATGAATTTAGTGTCAGTAGGAAATAATCTTAACTTATCTAAGATGCAACAACCCACCTCCTGTTATTGAGACTGACTGTATGTCTAACTGCCTAACTGCCTCCTCCACAACCTTGAGAAACTTGAGTTTCAATGGGAACAGCATACATGGTTGGGTCCCTCTGCCACAAACTATTCATCCCCAAGTATAATGCATGGAGTTCCTCTACCACAGAATCTTCTACTTCCATCATTTGTCAAGGAGCAGGACTCGGTATCATGCAGTAAGGATTCAGAGGGATGTATGTGGTTTTGTCATGGAACATTAAGTGGTGAAGATGATACAAATTTATAATATTTGGAAGAATGAAATAGACATTGTGGGCTCTGTAGGGCAATTGGGAAAGAGCAAAAGTAGTAGTTTGCTAGAATGAGGTGTGTGTGTGTGTGTGTGTGTGTGTGTGTGTGTGTGTGCGCATGCAAGAGAATTGACAGAGAGATGAATAAATACACCATAAAAGAAAATCTACATTTTCCCAAAAGCTATAAAATAAGGACTGCTTTAAGTCTTTCCAATCTGACCAGTCTGAGACATCTATGGTGCTGCTAATCTAATTTTCATGCTTAGAGAGAACATAAATTCCATGGATGCCTTTTATTTATACAACAATTCCCAGCCACAGAAAAGACTGTATTAATTTGATTCATGAGCACCTTTCATGATAGCATCTTTCCAAAATACAAATATGTGCATATGTACAAACCTCTCAAACACAAAGCCCATATCTCCATTTCCTTCTGTCCTTGATACTTTTAGGATTTAGGGGAAAGCAGTCCCTTCTTTGGACTTTAGGACCCCATTTTATTTTTTATTCACTGTACTAATTTCAACTCCCCTATAGTGAAAAGCTCTTCTTCATGTAATGTGCAATAAGATTCCTGACAACTGACATCTAAGGAGTAACATGCCCATGGATATCCCCTATGGTCTTAGGCAACTAAATGCTTGGTTCTCAGTTGGTAGAACAGTTTGCAGAGGTTTAGGAAGCCTTGTTGGAGAAAGTGAGCCACTAAAGGCAAGTTCTGAGACTTAGAAGTATTGAACCATTTCTGGTTTGCATTCTCTGCTTTGTGCTAACAGTTCAAGATATGAACCTTCAGCTTCTTGCTCCAGCCATCAAGTCTTTGCTCTGCCATTATGGGCTCTAACCCTCTGGAACCATAAGCCAAAAAAACTCTTTTTATAACTTACTTTGGCTTGGTGTTTTATCATTGTGATAGAAAACTACCTCATATACTATCTGTCTACTTGACTCTCCCTGATATGCCCCAGGCTCATTTTCTAAAGGCATCTGTTACTGGTTTCACTAAATACTACAACCTCAAGCTTTCCTCTCAGAAGAAACTTTGTTAATGGGAATCTGGACTCTGGTGATGCCCACATTAAAGACAGGCTTAGGAGAGGGCAGAGGCCAGGGTAGTGACACAAAGTTTGCTGGGGAAGTGAAATCCAAGGGGCACTTTCTAGATGGAAATTTTGGATTAGCTGTTAAAGAAGAGCTGGAGTATTTGAGGGAACTCTTATGTGTGGTGTCAGTGAAGACATAATCCTTGAAGGGATCAGTAGCTACCAAGAGATTTCACTGGACAGCTCCCTTTTGAGTGTATGATGGTGGTTGTTTTTTCCAGTTTCCCACAACCTTTTGAATTTACTGAGTGTACCACCAATGTCAAGTGACAGAGACAAAAAGAATTCAGCCCTAACTTTAGTCCCTTTTGAAAGTCTGTTGTCACTGAGTAGATCAGCTGACTCCCACCCTTTCTTCTCACCCACTCGGGGCACATTTGCATAATTTTTCTCCTCATTCCTTAGTTGAAGGATTTACCTGAGGGAAAGAGGCTGCTGAAAAACCACACAGCATGTCAGTATGTCTGGGAAAAGAAAAAAGTGAGTGTCTGCATTG
This sequence comes from Mastomys coucha, assembly GCF_008632895.1. Lineage (NCBI taxonomy): Eukaryota > Metazoa > Chordata > Mammalia > Rodentia > Muridae > Mastomys > Mastomys coucha. The sequence goes on along the minus strand of NW_022196891.1, from coordinate 91,771,285 downwards.
ATGATGTGGAGCATAATGGGAGGGGGAATTGTGGGTACTCTTCTTTTTGTTAGGAGAACATGATGTTAAATCAACCACAGAATTTCCAAAGTGCCACCTCTCAAAATTACTTCTGACCAAGAACATTTTAATGATGAAATGACCATCTTAGAGACTATTTTGCAAGTAATTGTGTAGAATTCCCTGGTGAATGATGTTTGGCATCCAGTTCTTGAAAATGTTTCTTCCTCTTTGTTCCTAATGGACAGAAGCACAAACACTCTCTAATCACATGAAATATAACTCTCCTTCCCAGCCTGCAATTATGGCATGGCCCTGGAGAGATGCTGGTTAAGGACTCTGTCAACTTGTCCATTAAAAGAGCTAGGATGTGGTTGGGGGTGGCCTGTGTTTGCTTTCTTTCATTTTTACTTCTTTTCTCTGTAAGAATGTAGATCACAACCATTTCCAGTGGGACTGAAATTTGGACATAGATTGTCAGCAGGGGAGTAAATTATTGCCAACCAACTTTACAATACTTAAAAATGAAAGAAATGCTGCTTTGATTCAGAGGGGAACACATTTTCTCTGAAACTCTGTCTACATTCAGTGTTTACGCTGATCTGGAATCTGGGTTCCTGCTTGCTATCAAATTGTCATAAAGGACAGGGGTACTTGCTCTCCTGCTTAGAGGTATTAGGAAAACAGTCCCCTAGGTTTGTACCTACCTAAAGAATTAATTTATTCCCAGCCCCCTTTCTTTAGTGCACCCCAGCTTCTTTCATGGGTTACCAATATCTTCAGCCTAGGGACTGCCAGGTAGTGGTGGTGCACGCCTTTAATT
>NW_022196891.1:91744651-91770452 GCF_008632895.1 Mastomys coucha | reverse complement strand
AAAAACCAAAACCAAAACCAAAACCAAAAAAACAATATAGGGACCATGTAAGATTTTCAGTCCCCAAAGCCCCCAGGTAAGGAGAAAAAGGGCAATCTATATGCCAAGAGTTTTATTCAAAGCATTTCTCCCTCTGTCTTTTCTATTGGAATTGCTTCTGTTCGAGATCCAAAGGGAGCATGTGATTTTAAGAAAAGGGAATGGTAGGAGAAGAGTTGTGTCATTGTGGTCACCCAGACTTACATGTAATTTAATCATGGAGGTGAAGCTCCAGGGAGGTGAGGTGAGACTAAGAACTTCTTATGAAGAGCAAGTGTATATTTCTCTGTTATATGAGACCTGAGCTGTTTCCTTTTAGAAGACTTCAGTTAACCCTTGATTACTGAGTGATGTACAAAACCCTGGCTCTGGTGGACATTCAGGACCCACTAAGGTATGTCTTTGGTAAGCTTTTAGACTTTGTTCCCCCTGGTCATTCACTCCTTAACTCACTCTCTCTTGCTTCCTGGGCCAACCTTTTCTACCCCATTTCAAATGCAAACTGCCTGCTGTCCTCTGATGCTTTTTTCTCCTCTACAACCGTTCAAGTTCTGTTAAATTCTAGATGGCCTTTATCACCAACCATCGTAGTATTTCCCAAATACCACCTCTTTTCTAGTTTCTAGTGTTCTTTCCTAATTCAATCAACTCTAACCCCCTCTCCTACCTCTGGAAAACCATAGCACATTATCCCTCTTCTACTAACAGTTTGCATATTTGCATATTTTCCTTATATCCTTCTAGGCTATGACTAACATTTGCATTATCAGTAATACTTAATCCCCAAACTTTGCCTTCTATGTTAATGTGGCAGACCAACTCATTTTTGCTCATTTGAGGGGGAGTTATGATTTCCTTTAATTTTTACTGATATCTCCATTGAAATGGAGGATTAATATAATCAAAGAGCTCCAAGAGAAATGTGGACTAGGCCAATCTGTTTTCCCTCACTGTGTGAAAATACCTGAGATATACAACTTCTAGAGAAGAAAGACTTATTTTGGCTCACAGTTTCAAAGATTTCAATCCATGGTCTCTTGGCCTTTCTCAGTTTGGGCCTGCCCTTTGTGAGAGAAGATTTCAGCAGATACCATGGAGGAACCTGGGAAAGTAGAGCTGCTAATTCCACAGTGGCTAGAATGAGGGAAGGAGGGAGACAGAGACAGACAAAGACAGAGATAGAGAGAGAATTACTCACCTGGTTACTAGACCATGGCTGGGAAAGAGAAAGAGAGAGGAGAGCCAGGAACCTGATATTTCTGGTACATCTGCAGTGACTCACCTCCCTCCCTCTAAATAATTAGTCTCACTTTTTAATGAGACATTTTTTAATAAAATCACAGGCAAGTGACTACGCTCTGACACATGGCTTTGCAGGACATTTGAGATTCAACCTGAAGCATGTCCCCAGCTGCCTTCTATTTGAGGCAGTTTCAGGGTCTAGCTATCTCTTGAGCAGTGTGTGTGGGGGGAAGGGAAGGGAAGGGAGGCAGGGAGGGAAGTCCCTCAACCTTTGCTGATAGTTTGGAATTCCTTGGCCAAAGAAACAGGTTCCTGGTTCTCCTATGGGATTTGCAGCTCCTGTGAGAAGACAACTGGAAGGGAGATAAGAAGTGATTTAAATTCATACTAGGCAGCAAATGGCTCATATAAATTATTTGTTAAGAACACATTGTAATAGAGACAGTGTCTCTCGATGCTTAAAAATGAGAATGGAGCAGAGGTATCTGAGGGAGAGCAGGATCTGGGAGTCACTAATATAAACTAGATTTCTCATCATTTAGCATCTAAGTTAGAGTCTTGCAGTGGGCAGAATTTCAGACGATACTGCCCATTTGTTAAGACTATTTAAGTCCTGAGTGGTTGAGGCAGAGCTAGACTGGATGCTATAGGAGTGTGATCTGCTTCAGACAAGATAACCCACCTCCTGCTTTACTAATTTACTGGAGGGCTCTAATCTTTATAATGGAAATGCCTCCATTGTTTCTACCGCAGTTATTTTTTTTTCTTTTGAAACCTTTGCCTGGAAAAGGGTGAGAGGAAAGACACTCTGAGGCCATTCAGTACCCCAGGGGAGAGAAGCAGTAAAGAATCATTTGTACAGAAGCCCTTCCCTCCCTATGCCTCCACAGGCTCCTGTGTATTTAGACAGCTCCACTGTTTCTCTGTCTTGGAGATAATGCTTCCATCCTTCTGTCAAGTTCCCACTCTGATTCAATTTCAAATTGAACTCCCTCCCACTCTCTCTTATTCTAACCCAGAGGAGATGGCGAGCAGCTGGTCACCATCTTCCTTATGATAACCCTTCATATGGTGTGATTTTATTTCCTTAAATTGATGACAGTGTGCTGGGTGCTTTCCATTGCAGACACATTTTAATAGATGCTTTTAACATACAGTGGAATGAGGGAGAAAAACAATGCCTCTGTCATGTTTGGGCACATTCTATGTTTGAACATCATTACATTTCAACAAAGCTAGTGGCTTCTGACTGGAGATGGAGTTCATGGATTTTGCACATCACACAGCCTCTGTAAGTAGTCATAATGGTGCAGCTCAACAATGGCTGCTCTTGGGAGAGGTGTGATGGGTGGTACAACTCTAAAACCCACTTTATCTGTGATCGGTTATTCACCAACTTAATAATATTGCTGCTATGATATAGGAGCACTACAGTGAGTAAATTTACTTTCAACATACTGCCCCTTGGACCCTTGGTAGGAATACATAGCCCTGTTCACTTCAGCTACCACATTATCTGTCTTTTATTTAGTCTACCTTTTCAAATAGTGTCTGATTATTTCCCGTTTCTGCAATTTCCTCCTTGATGTGGCATTTTTTATTATTTTGCTTTTGGGGTTTTGTGATATATTTTAAAAACACGGTCTTCTCTCCCTTGTGTACAAAACATTTTTGCTTTAAATGCACCTTTTTCCTTTTATATCTATTGCTCTCTTTCATTTTTCTTGCTTGCCCTTTTCATTGGTTTCTTAGTTTTTTACCTATAGGAGACTATAGGCAGGTCATTTCTTGGCTAATGGATGGGCTGCAAGCTTGAGACTTGGTGTGTTCACTAATTATATCTTAACACAGACTAAGTTATGAATGAAGACTTATTCTGCCAGTAGTTCTAGAAGCTGGGAACTCATAGATCAAAAGGCTGGAAACTCACAGATCTCATAAGTCTTCTTGCAGGGCCATGGCAAAGCAGGAGACATAACAGGACAAGAGAGCACATTGGAAAGAGAGGAGGAAGAAGGTTCATACTTAAACCACTCCTGAGACAGAGCCCTTGATTTTTTTAAGATGACAGTCCTTCCTATTATAATCATTTCTTGGAAGTTCCACCTTTCAACTTTGTTATAAAGGCAGAAAAGATGTAGAGTAAATTCTAGAAAAACATACAAGCTACTATTCTTCATATACCAGTGCTGCCAGGGCCATGCCTAGCATACTAGTTTCCAAATCTTTACCTTGACTTCCCTGTGTGTATGATGGAGAGGTGAAGGATTAACCTTTCAGAGCCATACACTGCTCTGATTCTTTGAGGACGCTTCCTCAGTGTCATGACCAGTCTGAAATGCTATCCCTTTCCTGATGTCTTTTCTGAAGCACAGTTAATGAAACCCCTCTCTTCTCTTAACTGGCATATCTCTTTTGTGCACATTGTCATGTCTTTAAAAAGGGTATCTTTTATTTTTAGATAATTTCATGTTTGAGTACTATATTTTTTACTCATCCATCTCCTATAGCCTCAATTTCCTCTCAAACTATTGACATCTTAAAATTTTTATTGTTACACACACACACACACACTTCCGAGTCAATTGACCCTTCTGAGTCAATTTCCTGTTGTTCATATCTATATGTGCTTAGAGCTGAAAATTTGGGTTAGATAACCTATTCAGACAGAGGCTTCTCGCTGAAGAAGACTGATTCTCCTTCTCTCAGCAGCCATAGTTTGCCTATAGTTTGTCATCTAAGGGAGGGCCTTGGGAGATTTCTGTCATTTACATTAATAGATACATTTATATATTAATTATGATACATAGTTATCACTGGATAGATCTTGTTTAGGTGGCTATTGTGTTGAGGTTTCATGAATGCAAATCCACGTCATGTATAGAAGACACCACTTCACAGCAGATATCTTGGCCATCTGATATAAATTTTTCTATTCCTTATTCCCAGCTGTCCATGGTGGTGAAGTTAAGGACCACAAAGGAGAACCTACTATTATAACTTTCCTAATCCAGTATAATTTTTATTTTTAAATGTATTCAAATACTTATGCTTATACACACAGTCATCCATTATTTAAAAAGCTTCTTTTTGCATCAGGTAGAGACCACAACAGAATTACACAACTGATCAAAATGCAAAGAGCAACAGATCATGAGGTCTTCAAACTTAGTAGACACATCAAAAAAGCAATCTCTACATCCAAAGACCAGGAAACATTGTCCATGTTTTACCTATTTCACCCTATGTTTTTTTGTTTTTTTGTTTGTTTTGTTTTGGGGAGACCAGCATCTTTATGCATTGTGTGTTCTACATTGTGTGTTCTACATTGTGTGTTCTATTCCTTATATCAGGTCTTCTGCTCTATTCAAAGCTGACATTACAGGTGTGATTGATGATCCCTCCATGGGTCATGTGGGTTTTTTTTCTGTAACCACCAGCAAGAAAGGGGCAGTTATGGGTCTGGAACTCACTGGTCTGGATCACAGCCAGAGGTTAAGTATGGTCTGAGAGAGGCAATGAATGTCCTTGGCATGTGTGCCCTTCCAGGAAGGTTCCTATCTGTACTGGCATGCTGCCTGCATACAAGCAGTACACCAAAATGCTGGCTGAAGCAGCATGAAGCCCAAGATGTGCAGTCCTTTAATTTGCAACTCATTTGCCACTGGAACTTTCTAGAGGCACTAACTTTTCAAAGGCAGTAACTGCTACCACGTGGCATTATCTTGTTATACTTGCCACCCAAGCTCTAGGAAGGCATGGTCTGGGAGGGTAAAGGACAGCCAATCAAAAGCCATGCTGAGTGAGGTTAGGGTGAGTAGGAGGCAAGAGCTCTAGCATCTCCAAGCCTAGTGCTATTTCTTTTGTGGGGAAGCCCCAAACTCAAAACCATTTTAAATTTGTAATCAAAAGTCACTCTTCCATCTTGAAAAAAGCAGTGGGCTTACTCTGTGTCCAGGGGATAGACCATACGCTGGAATGATGAACATACTGGCAATTTCTTAATGTAAAATTCACGAGAAGCTGTGGGGAAGGAAGGTCCCTTTGTAGCCAGCCTGTCTTTGTAACTCCAGCTCCTGTGGTCAGACCTCTCTATTAGCCCAGGCAGCCCTAGGAGTCTCAGGTTTGAGAGACAGCCATTAAAGACTTGGCTCCAGCTGGCATGTTTCTGTTTGCTGGGTCTTGGCTGCCATGGTTTGGGATGGAGAGACAAAGGGATGAATAGTTCTGGGTGAGCAAAGGTGGGAAAAGAGAGGCGGGCAGAGGAGGGGCTGGTGGCAGGGTGACTGATTGATTGCTTTGTCCTGTGGCAGGAGGCTTTCAGCAACAACAAGGATGTGAAGCTATTGCTTAAGTGCTTTTCATCATCCTCACCACTGTCAATCCCATCAGCTCATTGCCGGTCAGGGGCTGTGGTGTCCAGGCTCACTCATGTTTGAAGCTATATCTCTCTGCCTTCATCTCAGGATAGGCATATTTTTTCTAAATCCTTTTGCTCTGGACATTGGGACCCAACCTGTACCTCAATTTGATGGATTCATTTGTTTGGGGCTTGCGTGCCACTGTCCCTGACCATTTGTGCTTCCCCTGCTACAAAGAGAGCCAGACATTGCTGCTGTTGTCCTACATGAGTGGTTTTGTGGCTCATTGTACCCATATATTTGAATTGCTTCCTATCCTAGGATTGGCTGTACCTCTTTGGGCTTAGAGTCTGTGGTGCCTGGGTCTCCTATAACCAAGAAAGTGATATTTTCTAGCATCCTAAAATAGTGAGTCTTTCTTATACGCTAAAGTATCAGAACTTACTTTGATTGTATTGAAACTGATCATTAAAGAAATGATAATACAATACATGCAATGGTCTGGTACCACTTGTGTGTCCTCTAATGTGCTAAAGATACTCATCTCCAATTCACAGACAGAAATCTAAGCTTAGGGAGGTTAAGTAACTGAACTCAGATCATGTGAATATGACCTCATATTGTTCTCAGAGCTGTAACTTAAGATTGCATGTGTGGCTAACTGATTTATTTCTTAATCAGTACTGTGAAAGAGTGATACAAAGACTGGATTAGAGAATGCAACAAGGAAAAGTCCTGCTTTACACATTTAATAAGTTTTAGTTGGTAAATTCTGTTGACTCTTATCATTTTATCTTTGCCATTTAGATTGATATCTTCCTTATTCCCTTTGAGGGTGAAGTAAGGTAATGTATAAAAATGCCTAGTGCAAAGTCTTTAAAATAAACAGTGACATCTTACAGATCCACTTGTCCTTAAGCATCACAAGTGGGAAAAACCACTGTGCTTGCAGGAGGTGACTGTCTGTTGCTTTCACAGTTCATGTTTCTTTACTTTTATATTTGTGATCAATAAGAAGAGAAAAGATGAGTTATATCCAAGTAACAAATAGTCTCCAAGTGTTACTAGCTTGCAACAACAAAAGCTTATCTCTCCCTCTGTGCTGTGTGTCTTAGTCAGTCTGGGCTGTGATAACAGGATGCCAGACACTATAATGTCAGTAAACAATAAACATTTATTTCCCACAGCTCTGGAGGCTGGAGAGCCCAATATTAAAGTGCTGATAGATTGGCTATTGAGGGAGGGCCCACTTCCTGGTTCATGGAGGGTATCTTCTGTGTCCTTCCATGGAAGAAGAGGGGAGGCAGATTTCTGGGGACCCTTTTATAAAGATCCTAAACTCACTTATGAAAACCCAATTCTCCTAAAGTCCCATCTCCAAATACCATTTCCTCAGGGTTAGGATTTCAACATGTGAACTTCTAAAAGGAACATTCTGGCCACTGTCAACTCAAGTTGACTGGTTCTCTATTTCACACTCATCCTTGCTCCAGGGCCCAGGAGAAAGATGCCTCCCTGCCTAGGGTACATGAGGCAGCAGTGACAGAGAGGAAAGACATAGTGGAGGATACATAGACACCTCTTATTTCTGTCCATTCATCATTGGTCAAAACCAGATTCATGGTCACTTCAGTTTTGTGTTTGTGTGTTTCTTGAACTAAGTCTATAGCTTAGGCTGACTTTGAACTTACTATGCAGCCCAGTTTGACTTCAAACTTTAGATCAACCAGCTGCTACAGCCTCACAATGTTAGAATTATAAGCATATAGCATTATACCAGGGTACATGATGGCTCCTGAGCTTAACAATTGCTGCTCTAGGAGCCTTTCACATAGAGGGAATTGGAATCAGCATGAATAGCAAAGAGTAAGACAATCTACCTCAAATTTTAAGTAGGGTGTTTAGGTTTTCCAGTTTTGGTAAACCAATTTATTATCTAAAGTAACAAAACACACTTAGGTAGTGTGGAAACAGTTTCGCTGCTAAAATTCCTGTAGGAATAATGTAGGAAAATGTTATTGTATATCCAAAAATCTCTAGAGCTAAGTATTTTTATTCCCCATTAGAATAACTGCTTTTGTACTGCTGTTCTTGATAATATGATATTTCTTAGGAATGCGTAATTTTATAGTAGAAAATAGTACTTTTTTATTTCTCATTTTACAGAGACCTAAGTCAAAGTAGCTTATGGCTGTCCCATATACCAAAAAGAGGAAGTGAGGAAGCTTCAAGCTTATTTCTATAAATCGAATAATTTCCCTTCACATGTCTTTGCCTATATCTCTCTTGAACCATTTATCACAATTCTGCTATATTTAAATTACTTACTTTCTTTTTGTTTGTTTATTTGCACTCCTGAGGGTTGAAACAAGGCCCCGTGCATGCTCAGTATACATTCTACCTCTGAGCTGCACCTTAGCCTGATTTGTTTATTTGTTACAGTCAGTTGCTACATTTTCAGTTCCTCTAGGGCAACAAGTTTTTTCTTTCTTATCTTTTGGTTTCTTCTGGTCCCTGGTTCTGCTGGAAATAAACATCTTTGAATTAAGCTAGGTAAACACAGGAATTAACATTAACACAACATAAAATAAACTCTTTTTCTCCATTCCTAGGGTTAAAAAAGCTATATGGAATGATTTTCCTTTCCTCAATGAAAAAAAAAAAAAAAGAAGAGGTTTGCTAACCATTCCTAAGGGTTATATCTTTAATTGTCCTTAATTTGTTCCTTTCAAGTATTGTGCAGAGTCTGCAGGAGTTGCATGCTGATGCCTTTTCTCTTCCAGAGTAGAGGCCACAGTTATAAAGTGTTGTACCTATCGGTTTTCCATGGAGCATGTGACTACAGAGGAAAGGGAGAGAGGGAGGGGTGAGTAGAAATCACAGGCAAGGGAGAAAGAAAGAGGGAATTGTATATACCTTGCTAATTGCAAAACAGACAAACAAAAATCCTTTGAATCTTAGTAGAATCTGTAACATTAAATTGAGAGGAAGTCTCTCTGATTCTTGAGTCTTTGGATCAGCAGAGCAGAACACAGTTTTAACTGGTAAGATTCCCTGTTCAGATCTTGTTAAACACCAAGACAAGAGACAAAGAGAAGAGAAAGCCAGAAAGATTGCTCTGCTACTGATCCATGCTTAAATCAGAAGCATTTTACTAACCTTGGTTACTGAGAGTCGGTTACAGTTCTTAGTCTCTGTGCTTACCAAGGCAATGCTTAGAATTCAACGCAGAAGTCTAAGGACAGCTTCAAGCACTTCACCTGGAAGCTCCTCACCCCTTACTCCCTTGTCTATCTGCATACTCAAGGATTGGAAATCCTATTATGCATCCAGAAGACCATGCCCTGCTCACTGGGCTTCCCAGTCTCCTTTTACCAGCCTAGATAGCACTTCCACTAATCATAAGACATATCCTTCGAATTTTTTGGTTTCTGGATTGGATGAAGTAAATGCACATAATCTAAATTGTTTTAGCAGGAGGAGGCAGGAGGAAGATAGAAGAGGGCCACAGAAGGGACCTGTGTTGGTATCTTCCATCTCCTTGTCATAGGCTGTTTTGTATTTCTACAAAGCTTTCAGTATTCATTTTATCATAATGTTATAGCAACAGCATTTCTGCTCTATGATCCCTGAGCTTGAATTCAAGTCTGGCTTTTGTATTCAATTCTTTTAACTTGTCTATTAAATATGTTTTGAGGGCCTCTGACCCTGTGCAAGGCCTAGGGTGATACAAACATTGTATCATTCCTTGCCTTTGAGAGATTCAACATTTAATGGGGAAATACATAAAGAGTTTAATAAAGTACAGCAGGATAATATGCCCAAGAAGGTTTAACTTTTAGGTATCACCTGGGAAATATGAGTGCATATTAATTGTTTGCCTTAGTATTACAATTGATATTTCTCCATTTTATTTTTTATTTTGTTTTTGGATTTTATAGCACTATTTTTATTGATTCATTGAGAATGTCGTACAATGTATTTTGACCATATCCATTGTCTTTACCCAACTTCTCCTAGATCCTAGGTCTACCACACATTTAATCTCTCTCCCATCAAGTTCAGTTTATATTGGTTGACTATTTCTTGGCATGGAATCCACCTTGGAGTGTGGTTATATATCAGCTGTTACACCATTAGTTTTTTATAAACTTCATTATAAAAACTTTTAAATAAAAAATTAAAATAAAACCTTCCCTCTCCCAGTACCAATTAAGTGCCAGTCACTCCTTAGCTAGGGAGGGATTTCATGTCCACCTCCCCTCTTCCATTTTGGGATCTTGTCTCATTTGAACTTGTACAGATCTTGTACATGCTGTATAATCCCTGCAAGTTCATGCATACACCTGGCTTGCTGTGTTTTGAAAATACTGTTTCCTTTAAATCATCCAACAACTCTGACAACGTTTTTCCTCTCTTCCACATAGATCTCTGAGTTCTGAGGGAAGGACTATGATATAGATATCCCACTTAAGGCTGAACATTCCCAAGTTTCTAGTTCTCTATACCACCATTGACCAGTTGTGGGTCTCTGATATCTACTGTAAGAAGTTGCTCTGATGAGGGTTTAGTGAAGCACTCACTGTCAGCATTAATATTTAGTGCTAATAGAGCTATATTTTCTCAAGCAAGAGAGTCACTCAAATAAGTTTAAACCTGGGGGTTAAGCATGGAAAATTGGGGGAGGGTGGGGCAAATAATCAAAGGAAGAATGTACGATCCCTGAGTGGGGCAGAGGGTTGAGGTGAGAAGGTGGATGAGGGAGGCAAAGAATAAGGAGACACAATCCCTATGAGAGATTTATCTTAGCATTTAAGAATGTGTAGCCTGTGTGTGTGTGTTGTTGGAATGCGGCAGGGGTTGGGGGAGCAATTTGAGTGACGGGAAGTAATATAAGGTCTCAGATACTAGTTGATGAATTTGGATTTCATTCCTTTTGCTACAGGGACAAACAGCATTTCATATATTTCAGGTTTTCACTTTCAAAAGCCAATTCTTTTCTGGTAAATCATCTGCCAGTGCACGGCTAGTGAACTGATAAGCACCCTTGATCTCATTTTTTTTATTTGTAATGAATGTATAGACCATGACCTGCTCATGAAGCCAGAATGTTGTATATATGAGAAATAAGAATGAGAAATAAGCCAATGAGAAATAAGGCTCTCTTTCATAATGCTGTTTTAAACATATCAGATATCATGTCTTATAACTTCAGGGACTTTGCTTATACCATACACCTCTTTCCTTCTCAGTATAGTGGTTTCCTACCTCTTGTGAATTTCTTCTGCTTCAAACTCAAAATACTTCTGTCCTGAGAAGCTTCCATCACCGTTTTCTTTTGCTTAGCAAAAACTTACCATGAACTTAGTGGCTCAAACAGGACCATTTGTATTATCTCAAAATCTTCAAAGATAAGAATTCAGAAGTCTCTGAATATTAGGTGTGTCCTTAGTTCAGGGTCTCTCAAGGTTAGGGCCATGGTGGGGTCTGGCTGTGTTCCTTTCTGTACTCAGGGTCCTCAGATGTATGGATTTGTCAGTATGGTCTGATTCTTGGCAGTTGCAAGATGGAGGTCTATACTTGCTTGCAGGTTAACAATTAGGAGCCTCTCTCTTATAGGAACAACTGCAGCAGAGCAGGTTGCATTCTCAAGGCCAGAAGGAGGACATGTATAGAAGTTTAGAATCTGTTTCTTTTCTTTCTGCTTTATAAGTCCCTCAGGGGAAAAAGCTCAGTGTGTGAGGTCAGGTCCACCCACTCTTAAGGAGGTTTTCTATAGGGCACGCACACTAAGGGGGGCTGTCTTAAAATTCTGATTGAATATCTTCCCTCATTGTCTTAAAGTAACTTACCTTCTTGAAATTCCTGAAGTCCCTGCGTGGTCTATTGTCACCTACTTCATGAAAACACTTAATCACACACTTTCTATTAGACTTAAGTGGCTGCAGACTTATTCTTTACCATCTAGAGCAAGGAGGACATAATTTTTTCTCTTCTATTCCTACCTGTCCTTTCCCCCTTCTCCTTTTCTTCTCCTTTCCCCTCTTTTTATTTTTCTTCTTCCTTTCCTACTTCTCATCTTTTTTTCTCTTTTCCACTTCTCTATGTTCTCTATACTTCCACCCAATCCTCCACACTTCCACTCAGTGCTAGGTAAACTGGGATCTTTAAGATAAAATTCAGTTCACCTTTGGCTCCACACTGAACTTTTTTGTGCATATGTTCTTTATTGCCATGCTAATGATACTCAGAGCAGTGACCTTGCTATAGAGGAATGTTCCAAGCCTTAGGAAAACCCACTGGAATTCTATGCTACATGATATCTCTGTGGGCACCAGTCAATGTACTCCTGTAGATTAGAGATACCGAATTTTGGAGCCTCAAGGTAACTGGAGACATAGGCTTATTTCTGAGCAGGGATACCTTTTCATATATATATCATTCTCAGTTAATGTTGAGCAGAAGCTTAAATAAAGCTTAAGTTTGCTTCAGTAAGTAATCCACCTTTGAACTAAGTTTCTGTTTTTAACTTTAGATGCCTGGTTTTAAAGGTAGGCAACTTGCTAAGCTTCAAATCAACCTCTAAACATTTTATCTCTAGGGAGTAAACTTCTAAAGAAGGCACAATATGTTTAGAAAACAAATGAATAGTGAATTCTGTTTGAGGTAAACCATTTCCACTCAGGTGATGTGGCTTGACAGAGTCCAGGAGAAGATGAAACATTGAATCACATTCTTTCCAACACATGAAACTCAGAGCTGCTCTTCCTGAACTTAACTGCTCTTGCACAGCAGAGTCACTCAATGACTTTCCAAGTTGAGTCTGCAAGAGAGACCAGTCCTTGTTTATTTTTTCTCACTTTATGTTATGGCAGATTGTTAAGACAGGGCCATGAAATGTATAGGTGTACGGCCTTGTCCCAGCCAGGTTCAAATATAAACCACCCACATTGTATATATAGACTAAGTTTAAAGGCAGAGGCTGTCTGTGTATATCTAGGGCAGATAGACGCACTGTGTGGATAAGGAAAATGTATACAATGGGCTATATTTCAATATATACACAGAGAAATACACATTCTGCATGGTTGCTTCTTGGAGTAACTGGGTTGAGTGTCAGAGAATGAAAGACTACAACCATTTAGAGCCTCATTACTGAGCTACACTGAGTGGAAGAAAATATTTGGTGACTAGAAATCTATCAACAATTTCTTTTAAACTTAACAGTCCTATTATTTCCACAGAATTGTCGATGAGAATCTAGAAAATCTAGGGCAGCTTATGACAAACTCATTTGGGCTAGTCATAGTAGGAATGATCACAGTACAGAGGACCAGATAAAATGCCAGTTGGGCATTGGGCTGCATATACATGTGCACATAGTCTTCACACACACACATACACATGCACAGCAATCATATATACATGACCTTGCATACACATTATACAGTCCTACACAAACATGTACATGGCAAACATACATTGGCTTGCACACACATGTATATGGGATTACATAGGTAAATGGGCTCACACACAAGACTTGCTCACATACAGGTTTGCAGATACATACACAGATATACACATATACAGATGGACATAGACACAAGCTTTCACACATATGACAAAGCTTACATACAAAGACACATATAGTTGAGCATGCATGCACACACATTCAGAGGGGCTTGCAATCACATGTATAAGGCTCGCACACACACAGGCTTGCTCACACGTGTAGACTTGCAAAAGGTGCACATTGCTTGTATGCATGGCTTCTACACATTAATGGGCTTATATTTTCATATACAGGTTCACACATGTTTGCATGGATTTTTGTTTTCTAGTGGGCTTCTGCACACATGCAAGGCTTGCCCGCACACTGTCTTGAACATGCACAAACATATACATTTTTATATACATGCAGAGGACTTATAACCATAGACTCTGGAACAGTCAAATACATGTATTTGTGGATGCACACATTCTTGCATAGACACATGGATTTGCACAAGAGCACAGGCACACACAAATGCTTAGAGCTTTTGAGCATGCACACAGGCTTTCATAGGTACATGGTTCTGCACATATGCTCACTAAAACACACACACACACACACACACACACACACACACACACACACGGGGATTATACATGCAATACAGACTTGAACTTGGACATACACTCACATGCTGGCTTTTGGGTGTTGATTAACAGTGATCTGCTAGAGAGGAAGGAGGGTGAAGCATCATTCTTTTCTGCCAAATATTTGTTAGGATGCATAGGAAATCAGATCTGAAAGCAGTCCTAGATATTGTCTCATCAAATCTCTTATTTTGCAAGTGAGAAAACAACTGAGATTCAGATAAGCTAAGAATAGTTTCCATAAGGTCAAATTATCAGGTGGGAGCTAAGAAGGCCTGGGGCTCAGCTCTCTCATTCCTAGTTCATTCTAATATCCTTCCACGATCACTCACACAATACAGAACTTTAGACCACACTCTCACCTAGATTGTAGAACACTCCATTAGTGTTTATTGAGTGGCTACTGGAAGTAGGGCTATGCACTTGACTTGTCAGAAGCAACTAAAAAGCAAACAAACCAAAGATTTCTCTTGCCCCATGTAGAGAAGCAATTTTCAAGGCTTTCAGAAGTTTCTTCTACCCTGTGGAACCCAGGGTTAGAAATGCTGCCACAGTGCTCCATCATTCAGCTTCAGACATATGCATCTATCAGAATAAACTTATCTTCAGAAGAGGTGGCACTTGCCACCTAATCATTTTCTCAGAAAAAAATGCTTTTCCCATACCCTTTCTGTTGTAGAAACAGACATTGGGGAATGCCACGAAAGCTGGAAAGAAGGAGAGGCGTCAAAAGTAAGTTGTTGGGGTTGAAAAACAAATTTCACTGAAGTGCACAGGTTTTCAGGGTTAGGTTAGTTGTAAACACTGGATCTTGGATATGTAAGAGTATGAAGAAAGGTGAATGACTAACACTGGTTGCAACAATGACCATGATGACCTACTTCTTGAGGCTAAGCAGGTTGTGGGTTGTGGTGACCAATGCTATCCTTAATTTACTAGTTTTGAGCTCAAGCCTAGAAAGGCTCTGTATTCCTTCTCCTCCCCTCCATAGTTGTCCCTATGACTTATGTCAGATGAGAAAACCCTTGTAGCCAGCTGAAAGATGACAAACTGTGTGGAACACAGCTGAGCCATTAGCTGATAGTTCTGAGACCTTCAGGTACATTTGGCTCCTATATTGTGTCTTTACTCATGAAACCTCAGAATGCTACCATAATTAGGAACAAAGTCATTAAAGCGGTAGGTGTGACAAAGAGGAAGAAAACCACATACCTTCCGAGGAGAGAAGCCTTAGAGGAAATCACTTTTGCTTTTGACTTATAGAAGATGATATTTTCATTACTAAAGTTACCCAAAATGTGCTTCTGACAGCCATAGCAAATGAACATACCCACCTAACAACAAGTCAGATATCCAGGTCCAAGCTGTGCCAAGGTCAGCCAAGTTGGCTGCTGAGATTAGTAGAACTGACCAATAATAAATGGTGCCATCCCAAGTTTCCAACCCATAGCACATGAATACTGAAAAATGGCCTTTCTTTTAAATCTCTAAGTTTTGGTGGTCACTTTATAGGTAGTAATGGATGCTTGGTACAATGGTGAAGAATTTATAGACATTGTATTGAAAATGCATGAGTGTTTAGCTGGCCTCAGAGCTCCTAGTAATTCTCACAGCCCTGTAAGTATCCACATACTTTTATCTATTAGTATTTTTTTGTTTTTGTTTTTAATGGTGTTGGCGACTAAACCAAAAGTCATGTACATGCGAGACAAGTGCTCTGCCACTGAGCTTCATCCTTCAACCTACATCCCTGTCTGTCCATCTTTAATCATCAACTGTTATCAGCTATAATGCACTGGCAGTGAGGAGAGGTTGCACTCCCGCTGTTTTATCCACAGTCAGATCAGATTTTTTTTTCCATTTGTTTCAGAAGTTGGACTTTTAAGTAAAGTTTAATTTAAAGGAAGGTTGTTTATTTAGTTAAATAGAAAACATTTGAAAACTCCTCCACATATTCATCCATCTTAGATAATTATATACTTTTCCTTGTGTAAACACTTTTACAAGTTAATTTGAATTTTACTTTGAGAATATTATAAAAATATAAAATATATGAAAAATTAAAAAATATGACAAATTTTTCTTTAAATAGAATATGCTAAATCCAGAGTATATTGACCATGGTGCATGCTTTTCTCAGTGGTTCTAGTATCTGACATCTCTGAAGCACTGAGAGCCCAGCCTGGGTTTTCCTTAGATATTTACAACAGTCCTTTAGGTTTCTTCTGACTTTTTTCTTTTTCTTTTTTCTTTTTAGCTTTTCAAGATGGTTTCTCTGTATAGCCTTGGCTGTCCGGGAACTCACTCTGTAGACCAGGCTGGCTTCAAACTCAGAAATCTGTCTGCCTCTGCCTCCCAACTGCTGGGACTAAAGTCGTGTGCCACCACCGCCCAGCTCTCTTCTGACTTTTGAAACCATTTTCTTCTCTGTTTCCCTAACCTGTATTTGCTCCTCTTCCCACTTTTTACTGAAAAAATCCTTCTCTTTCCTTCTCCATCAGAATAAACCTCTGATTACTCTCTCTTCTTTGAAGATGAGAGATACTCCCAAATTTTGTATCTCTAAGTTAATTTTCTCTGGGAAAATAGACACTTCAGCTTCTTATGTTGGTCCATTTCCATAGTGAACTCATGCCTAATGGCCTGTCTGCTTGTGTTTGCACTAGCACTGCCTCAATAAGTTGTCTAGTCTGGACAGAGAAGCTCTTTATGTTCGCCCAGAGGAGCCAAGGCCTCATTAGTACAAGAGCCACCCCTCTTTCCCACATTTCTTGTAAGTTCTCCTACACCTGCCTTCCTAAGCTTTGCAGCAGCATTGTCTCTCTACCAATCATCTGTTTAGAATCTTGGGGCCCTCCTCATCTAATTCTACTCCTTCTAAACTGACCTCCAGTCACTTTCAAGAGCTGCTGATTGCATTACATAAATTATAATTTGTAATACTCTGGCTCAGGACCTCTGGTATGATTTTGATTTGAAATGTATCTCAGAGGCTTATATTTTAAATGTCTGGTGCTACTGTTTTGTAAGGGTCTGAAAATTTTGGGAGAATGCACATATCTAGAGGAATTCAATCACTAGGACTTTGTCTTGAAGACCATATTTAGTCCACATTCCCTTTGTTCTTTGCTTTCCTGTTTATCATGGGGTGAGCAAGCTTCATTTCACTTGCCCACTGCCACTGGGTTTTGTTTGAACACACAAACCATCTGAAACCTTGTTCTAGAAGAATCCTTCCCTATAAGTTGTTTAGTTAAGGCATTCTATTACAATGACTAGAAAGTAACTAAGACAATTTAGTTTTGTTCAGCTTTGTTTTTAAAGTGTTTCCTTAAAGCAGGGTTCTAATTCTATTCATTGTATGTTAGAAACTCTTCACAGGTTCTGGAAACCAGCAAAGTAAATTCTAAAATTCAGAGTGTATCACCCCCTTTGTTAGGCTCCAACTTACCTCTCTACCTTATGTAATGAGAATTTTGGTTTCTTAAAAAAACCAGCTATGTTATGTAAATATGTTTTGTTTTAATCTGATGTGTGGGATATGGGGCTGCTTCAGATGGTCCACAGCTGCTATGATTTGTCTCATGCTCTAGCAGGGGTGTGATTTTTTTCCAGCTGCAGATTGTTTACATTTAGAATTCTGAGGGCTCATAAGAGGGTATAAACAAAAGAGTGCCAAGAGGGCCCCAAAAGCTGCCACTGCTTCCCCTGCTACTGCCTCTGCTGCTGGTTCCTGCTGCTGCTGGTTCCTGTTGTTGCTGATTCCTGTTGCTGTAGCTTGTCAAGTGGTCATGAGCAAAGAGATAAGAAGTAATTGGTATCCAGTTAGTGAAAATTGGAACTCAACACCCTTACTCAGCAGGAAGTAGTCTAATAAGATCGATGCCCCCTTGAAAGGATTGGGATGAAGTATGGCAGATATAAGAACCCAATGAAGTAGCTAAAAGTAGTCCTACAACCTTACTTTCCTTTTTCCATTTGCTGAGATTCTATTCCCCTTTAAGATACAAATTTAGGTGCTTTTCTAAGGAGAAAGCCTACAAGACACAGACACAGAGGTATTCACACTACATGTGTCACCCATTGAAAGTGCTATTATTAGGTTGGGCCTTGTTGGGAGAAGTGTGTCACTGCGTAGATGGGATTTGAGGACTCCTAGTACTCAAGCTCTTCCCAGTACAGAAAAGTCAGTCTCTCCTGGGTATAGTCAGCTCATTCTCCATTACCATGTCTGCTTGGATGCTGCTATACTCCTTGCAATGATGATAATCGACTGAACCTCTGAAACTGTAAGCCAGCCCCAATTAAATGTTGTTCCTTATAAGAGTTGCCTTGGTCATGGTGTCTTTTCACAGCAATGGAGACCCTAACTAAGACAAGGTATTTGGTAAACCCAATTAAATGTTGTCCCTTACAAGAGTTGCCTTGGTCATGGTGTCTTTTCACAGCAATGGAGACCCTAACTAAGACAAGATATTTGGCAAAGAGTTTGTATACAAATGAAATTTTATAGTTACCTCCAAGGTCATAGTTCATCAGTGAAGAAAATCAGGGCATGTTGCAGGAATATTTAAAAAATGAATCCACCCCACAAAATCACTTTCCCACTGGGCCACATTCTTGCACCAATACCATTCAGCCTCAACACTAAGTTCTGGCGGGTTTTTGTTATTTTCTCCCAGCAAGCTACATCTCACTCGTATGCAACTCTTTACACACCCCTACAATCATTCATCTAGATAGTGCCTAGGACCCGATAAGTAAAGCATGACTCTTAAGGCCTTAATATTCAATCAGATTTATATAATAATAAAATCACAATTTACAAGATGCCAATACAATAATTTCAGAACCAAATAATAAAGACAATATTCTAACCCAATTAATCTATTTTGTAAAAACTTTTGCTTGGTTGTATAACCACATGGGGTGTGACTCATCCTCATCATCTGCTTCCATGATGAAAACCTCTCTCCTCCTGCTCCTGACCTTTTTCCTCCTCCAACTTTAGCTCCACCTCTTATTCCTGTCCAATCACAGGTCTGTCACTGCCCTAATGTGATAGGACAGAGAATATACTGCAGCAAGGGCAGGCACAAAAGGGGTCAGAAACTGCAGGAGAGGCCATGGAGGAATGCTGCTCATTAGTGCTCCCATGGCTGACTCTTCTACCTTTCTTATACAACCTAGAAACACCTGCCCAGTAGTGGTAACACCCAAGGCTGAGCCCTCCCACAGCAATTATTAATCATGAAAATGCCCCACAGAGCTGCCTTTAGGCCACTCTGATGGAGACAATTCTTCCATTGGGATGCACTCATTCCAGGTAACTCAATTTTGTGTGAGGTTAATAAAAACTAACCAGCATAGAGTCTATTGATATGAAATTCTAGAATGTCCAGAATTAATGTCTTTTTGAAGTAAACAAAATCGTGTTTAAATGGCTCTCAGGAAAGCAGAAATTCTATCTTTCAAAAGACCATGAATAGATTTCTTGGGCTGATGAATTTTTTTCTATCTTTTCATTTTTTAGGATTGAATTTAGCTGAGGATAATATAATTTCTCAAACCTCACCAAGATGTGTACCTAAAATGTCTGTATTTCGTTAGGTACAATTTATACTGCAGGAAAGCTGATTTACAAGTAAAACCACCTCACTACCTGTGGTCTTTGCATTAACCCACCTAGCACTTCCATACTGTCACTCTGACACATGGCTTATTTCTTTATTTTCAATAAATTAAAACTCTGTCTAGTGCAGTGTTTCCTAGCTGAGATGAGATAGATAGCACATAGCCTGAATGCTTCAACCAGGCTGTATGGCTGGGGGCCTCTACTGCTCACACTTGGGAAGTCATTTTACCTTCTGCGCTTTAGTCTTCATAGCTGCTACATAAGAAGATGAGCAGCACTCCTAGTTCCAGTGTGTTGTCAGAGTAGATGCATCCTATGTATAAAATGCTGACTTCAATGCTTAGGCTTCTGTAAATATTATATATATCATCTACATGTAAACATGTGTGCCCTAGTATTGTACCCAGGACCTTTGCATGCTAAATATATGTTCCATCACTGAGCTATTCTAAGTCTTACTTGTGTCTTCCTACTGACTTCCACTTTCAAAATTTTCATCATATTGTGGCTTGAGTTGGAGATACTTGTCTTTATTTTTGAAATTAAGAAGCAATTTAAAATATATTTAAGCACACACTATACAAGGAGGCTTTAAATGATGGTGTATACACTCAGAAGGATGCATGGACTTCCTATAGAGCTACTGAAAACACTGAACTATGAGCCCCTGGGAAACAGAGACATGTTTTGTTCTTGTCTCTCAAAGACTTTGCCACAGTATTTTAGTTCATCAAATTTTTATTCACTATCAGAATGTTTTTAAATACTGATTTAATCCTAGAAACTTCTCCATGGAAACATTTAGTATTTCATCTCCAAAACAAATTGGTAAGACAAGCATTATTAATTTTAAGTTTTGTTTGTTTTTTTTGGAAATCAGGTCTCACCATGTAAATCAGAGTGACCTGGAAATAATTGTGCAAACTGAACTGGCCTCAAACTCACAAAGATCCACTTGCCTCTGTCTCCTGAGTACTAGAATTAAAGGTGAGCACAACTATATCAAGATTATTAATTCCAATTTGAATGAGGATATTAAGGATGAGAAAGGCCATGTGGCTAGGTTTTCATGTTCTGATACTTTAAGATAATCTTTGCTAGTGAGCTGTAATGGCTCCAGTCCATGTCTTCCTGGGTTTGCTCTTTGCTAGAGTTTCCTCTTTACTTCTATCTTATTTCAACCCCCTTTGCTATATCAGACTTTTCATGTAATTCACATTCTTGTGACTAATGGATTGTACCACTGTTCCATCTCTACAGCTAGGAACTTTCATTTGATGATAGATGTTGATGATAGATTGCATTGTTCAGTTTTCTGTTCCTAATATGAAATGCCCAAGGAATCAACTCATACAGCAGAAAGCCTTAGGGTGGCTGGCTTATGGTTTCAGAGATTTCACATGGTCTCTTGGTCCTGTTTCCCTTGGGAATGCAGTGAGGCAATAAGGATCATGGGAAATATGTAGAAGGAATAAAGCTATTGACCTGGAGGCTAAGAAGTAATGTGAAGTAGAGAGGGTCCCAATATCCTCTTCGAGAGCACACTTCCAATGACTTAACATCCTTACCACCTTGTCAATGTTCTAAGCTCGGAATATAGCCACAGACTGACAACCAAGATTTCTTGGGCCTTTCTGTAGAGCTAACCCTGGTAGCACTGTTCCAACTTCTAGAACTCACAGGTTCTGTTTGCAAGCTTTGCCTCTCCCAGAGCTGAGTGGAGGCTCTACTTGGCCCCGTACATCTCAGGACATTCCTTGTCCTTCTGAGTATCACTTTACCTGTTTTTTCCCCATCACAGACATTCTTTCATTCTCACCTTATTCTTTTGATCTACTGAAAATGTCCTACTCTATACTTCTAAGTAAAGTCAAATTAAACCTGAGGAGTACGCAGGGGTGGCTAGGATGTGTTGCCTGAGGTTCAGGCTGGGTTGTCTTCCAGCAATTGAGAGATAGCTCTGGTCAGTGGGACACTGCAGAAGTCGTCCCTGGGAAAGACTGGATAATGAAATCCTGCTTGGTGTTTCAGGGAGATACAATTCCATTTGGAGAATTGACACCCCTGATGAAGCAGAGAGAGAGAGAGGAGGATGATTGAGTGACACTTATCCTGCCATCTGTAAACAGTAGGCTGGACCCCACTTTCTCTTCATTTTATTCTTCCAATGATGAGGGATAAGACAAGAAAACTTTGGCAGATTGAGTATCTCTCGTAAACCATGACTCTGAAGTATGCTTCCAGAAGGGAGCTGGAAAAGTGCAGAGAGAAGTTTTAACCTAACCCTGATGTTATCTCTGGTGGGGTCCCATGCAGGAGAACCTCAGACAAAGTGCTGCTCCATGCTTGACAACTTGCTTTGGTATGTTAGAGGGCACATGCCCACAGAGGCAGCTCATTCTGAATTTCTTCTTTGGTTCAAGGTAGGTCCAAGTTCCTTCTTTGGAGTTCCTGCTTTTGAAGGAAAATGGATCTTTGGAAAGACTTTCTTAAATGTTAAGAGAGAAAGGGGAATCCCAAATATCTCGGAAATATCTTAGACCACTTCCTGTGTAAGTTGCTGATGCTTCTTCATTCTTTCTGCATGGAAGGCCAAAGTTCTTGCAAATTCCCATGGCCCCTTTTCTGTATTCTTATCTCTTATGTATCAGTCCTCATCAGCATGAGAGGTTTGCAAATGGATGAAAGATGACATGCTTGCCCTCTATTGTACCTCTAGTGTACACCAGATACTCAACACTGTGGGATGCACGCATCATTTCATTTCCTCTTCTCAATAATCTTGCATGGTGGGTATTAACCCCATTCTACAGATAAAGAAACTAAAGCTCAAATAAATTAACCAGGTCAGGGTCATGCAAACTGATAAGCAGTGGAGTTAGGAATTTTTTTTATTGTATATTCCAATTGTAGCATTTATTACTATCATAATTGAATACATAATTGGATAATTAATTCTTTAACTCCTGGTATCTCCTGATGAATACAACAGTTGAACATGAAAGGCGGTCTGTATATTTCTGCATTGTGTTCTGAGGAGTATTTGTGAAGAAAATTGAATTTATTTGACCAAAAATACTGAGGGGTCTGGAAAGACAGTGATGGATAAGATGCTCCAAAGGGACCAAATTTTATAATACACAGGTGATGGCACCACTTGAGCAGCCCAAGATGTTAACATTCTGTAGCCTTTCAGGCCTAATTCCCAGTTATTTTCTCTAGAATAAGGGATATGACTTTTCTCCAGGTAGTTATCCCAAAAAGCCTCTGGAGTCTGCAACCAGAATACAATTTTGTCCCTAGTACTGGATTAGTGTGAGTCATCAAAGCTGACACAGTGAAGGAACTGTGCTTAAAGTGTGTGTGTGTGTGTGTGTGTGTGTGTGTGTGTGTGTGTGTGTGTGTGTGTGTAGTGTATGTCTAGGGGTCACTGTTCCACAAGCCAACTTCATGCCTTTCACAGCAAAGCTTCAGGATAAGATCCTTTCAGGAAAAACACAGAAGTGTCTCTTTAGTAATTGACTAATTTGTGTATAATCACATTGAAATGCATGAATAACCACTATTATAGTAAGGGCAGGTACCACTTATTGAATGCTTACTGTGTACCTCAAACTTTATGTGAGTATTTTAATTTATCTATTAAACCTTGGCAAGGAAGTCTCACCCTCATTTTAGAACTGAAGAAATAAAGCACTTTACATCTGCAGAGATGGATGTGTGCTAGGAAGGTACACTGGCTTGACAAACTTCAGAGACCCCATTTTGTTTTTCTGGAGGGATGCATGTTTGAGGATGTGAGTGTTCTTCTCTTGCCTTAGTTCTAACATCATATTGTAAAAATGTGTTTCTTTTTTTTAAAATAAAATCCCAAATAAATACTTGTCGTTGCTGCTTTTTGTGCTACATTGCTCTTCAAAGTTACCAAGCAAACTTTCAAGTCACTTCCTCCTTAGTCTGGTGCCTTTGTGGCATCATATCCATCATTGTCTTTTCAGACACCTTGGTATTCTTGTCCATTTTTCTGCACAAATAATCCTGCTGGCTCGGTTCCTGCTAGACCCTTAGAACACAATGCAGAAAGAGACAGACTACCCCACATATTCAGGTCTTTGTATTAAGTTGGAGGTGTTAGGAATTAATTATGCAGCTATTAAATTAAAATAGTGCTTAAACAACATAATAGGAAGATATAATCTAAAAAATGGATCCTGTTTTTAAATTCACTTCTTGCTTGTAGAACACTCAGGATACTACAGTGTTTCTAGATGTTTTTATTTTCTTATCCTAAAGTGCTTCATGAAATAGATTTTAAATAGTGTTGGAATTTATTGAGTACTCTTTCTGCCATGCCTTTGCCTGTTAATCTTCTTAAAAGCATGATTATTGTGTGATTCTCACAACTCACAATGAATCATGTACATTCACCTTTGTGTTCACACGCGGAGGCCGGGACAAGACATCAGGAGTCTTCCTCTATTTGTTTTCTTTGTTAATACTTTTGAGGCAGGGTTTCTTTGTGAACTGGCATCTTGGTCTTTTGGCTAGCCTGGTTACTAGTGAGCTCTCAGGATCTGCCTCTCTTTGCCTTTACAGGCACTCACAACCATGACTGGAATTTTATGTGGGAACTGGAGATTTAAATTTGGTTCCTCATGCTTCCACAGCAAGCACTCTATTCTACTGAGCCATTACTCAGCCCTTGCAGCCTCTCTTTGATAGAGAAAGAGATTGAAGCCCTTGGTCACTATCTGAGAAGTGGCGTAGAATTCAGACATAGACCCTTGATCTGAGACTGAGCTGTAATATCTTTTTTTCCCTTTATTATACTTTTTGTAAAGGGATAGAGGGTGAATATTTCATGTTTCTCACTTGCTTATTATTGTTGTCAAGGATTATATTATTTTTGTTTTGCTTTTCTTAGTATTTTAAAATATGATTAATTTTTGGCATATTTTAACCACAAACAAGTTGTGCGTGTAATAAATGGCTTTGTTCTATTTGGGATCAGGACTTTTTCTCTTTTTTTAAATTTTTTTATTTTATTAGATATTTTCTTTATCTACATGTCATACAATATCTCCTTTCCCAGTTTCCCCTCAAAAAACAAAAACAAACCAAAAAACCAACCCCCCCCAAAAAAAACAAAAACAAAACAAAAAAACCCAACAACAACAAGAACACCTGTTCCCTCCCCCTCCCCCTGCTCACCACCCCATCCTCTCCTGCTTATTGGCCCTGGCATTCCTCTACACTGGGGCATAGAACTTTCACAGGGCCAAGGGCCTCTTCTCCCATTGATGACCGATTTGGCCATCCTCTACTACACTTATGCTGCTGGAACCATTAGTCCCACCATGTGTACTCTTTGGTTGGTGGTCTAGTCCCTGGGAGCTCTGAGGGTACTAGTTAGTTCATATTGTTGTTCGTCCTAAGGGGCTGTAAACCCTTCAGCTCATTGGGTCCTTTCTCTAGCTCCTTCACTGAAGACCCTGTTCTCAGTTCAATGGATGGCTGTGAGCCTCTATTTCTGTATTAGTCAGGTACTGTCAGAGCCTCTCAGGAGACAGCTATATCAGGCTGGATTGTCCTTCCTTCAGTCTCTGCTCCATAGTTAGTCTCTGCAAGTCCTTCCATGGGTATTTTGTTCCCCCTTTTAAGAAGGAATAGATTGTCCACGTTTTGGTCTTCCTTCTTGAGTTTCTTGTGGTTTGTGGATTGTACTTTATGTATTCCAATATTCTGGGCTAATATCCACTTATCAGAGAGTGCATTCCATGTGTGTCCATTTGTGATTGGATTACCTGACTCAGGATGATATTCTCCAGATCCATCCATTTCCCTAAGAATTTCATAAATTCATTGTTTTTAATAGATGGGTAGTACTCCATTGTGTAGATGCACCACAATTTCTGTATCCATTCCTCTGTTGAAGGACATCTGGGTTGTTTCCAGTTTCTGGCTATTATAAATAAGGCTGCTATGAACATGGTGGAGCATATGTCCTTATTACATGTTGGAGCATCTTCTAGGTATATGCCCAGGAGTGGTATAGCTGGGTCTTCTAGTAGTACTATGTCCAATTTCCAGAGGAAACACCAAACTGATTTCCAGAATGGTTGTACCAGCTTGCAATCCCACCAGCAATGAAGGAGTGTTCCTCTTTCTCCACAACCTCTCCAGCATCTGCTGTCACCTGAGTTTTTTAATCCTAACCATTCTGACTGGTGTGAGGTGGAATCTCAGGGTTGTTTTGATTTGCATTTACCTGATGACTAAGGATGTTGAACATTTCTTTAGGTGCTTCTCAGCCGTTCGGCATTCCTCAGTTGAGAATTCTTTGTTTAGCTCTGTACCCCATTTTTAATAGGGTTATTTGGTTCTC
>NW_022196891.1:91742270-91743862 GCF_008632895.1 Mastomys coucha | reverse complement strand
AAAAAAACAAACAAAACCCAAACCCAAACCAAAACAAAAACAAAAAGAAAGAAAAAACAATAAGAACAAAATCCCTGTTGCCTCCCCACTCCCCCTGCTTGCCACTTTATCCTCTCCCTCTTATTGGTCCTGGCATTCCCCTATACTGGGGCACAGAACCTTCACAGAGCCAAGGGCCTCTCCTCCCATTGATGGCCGACTTTGCAATCCTCTACTATACACAAGCTGCCAGGGCAATCAGTCCCACCATGTATACTCCTTGGTTGGTGATTGAGTCCCTGGGAGCTCTGAGGGTACTAGATAGAAAGAACACTCATGGTATGCACTCTCTGATAAGTGGTTATTAGCCCAGAAGTTCAGAATACATGAAGAACAACCCACAAACCACAAGAAACTCAAGAAGAAGGAAGACCAAAATGTGGGCTTTTCATTCCCTCTTAAAAGGGGGAACAAAATACCCACTGAAGGAGTTGCAGAGACTAACTATGGAGCATAGACTGAAGGAAGGACAATCCAGCCTGATATAGCTGTCTTCTGAGAGGCTTTGACAGTACCTGACTAATACAGAAGTAGAGGCTGGCAGTCACCCATTGAACTGAGTACAGGGTCCCCAATGAAGTAGTTAGAGAAAGGACCCAAGGAGCTGAAGGTTTTGCAGACCCTTAGGACGAACAACAATACCATGCAGTTTTTATCACAATTGATCTGTAGTACAGCTTAAGGTTTTTGATGGTGATTCCACCAGAGGTCCCTTTATTGTTGAGAATAGTTTTCCCTATCCTAGGTTTTTTGTTATTCCAGATGAATTTGCAAATTGATCTTTCAGAGTCTGTGAAGAATTGAGTTGGAATTTTGATGGTGATTGCATTAAATCTGGAGACTGCTTCTGGCAAGATGGCCATTTTTACTATATTAATCCTGCCAATCCACGAGTATGGGAGATCTTTTCATTTTCTGAGATCTTCTTCAATTTCCTTCTTCAGAGACTTGAAGTTCTTGTCCAACAGGTCTTTTACTTGCTTAGTTAGAGTCACATCAAGGTAGTTTATATTATTTGTAACTATTGTGAAGGGTGTTGTTTCCCTAATTCCTTTCTCTGCCTGTTTATCCTTTGAGTAGAGGAAGGCCACTGATTTGCTTGAGTTAATTTTATATCCAGCTACTTTGCTGAAGTTGTTTAGCAGGATTAGGAGCTCTCTGGTAGAATTTTTGGGGTCACTTAAGTATACTATCATATCATCTGCAAATAGTGATAATTTGATTTCTTCCTTTCTAATTTATATCCCTTTGATCTCCTTTTGTTGTCTTGTCTAATTGCTCTGGCTAGGACTTCAAGTACAATATTGAATAAGTAGGGAGAGAATGGGCAGCTTTGTCTAGTCCCAGATATTAGTAATATTACTTCAAGTTTCTCTCCATTTAATTTGATGTTGGCTACTGGCTTGCTGCATATTGCTTCTACTTTGTTTAAGTATGGTCCTTGAATTCCTGATCTTTCTAAGACTTTTATCATGAAGGCATGTTGATTTTGTCAAATGCTTTCTCAGCATCTAATGAGATGATCATATGTTTTTTTTTCCTTTGAGTTTGTT